>NC_081425.1:101242900-101542900 GCF_949786415.1 Peromyscus eremicus | reverse complement strand
ATGGAGATGGAGGAAAAGTGGATTTGGGGGTGTAGAAGGGAGGTGGGGGGGGGAGGGAACAAGAGGAGAGGAGGGAGGAGAAACTGTGGTTGTTATATAAAATAAATTTTAAAAATTAATAAAAAATAAAAATAAAAGAAACATGCTCAGTTTCCAACTTGGGGTGTAGGTGTGACTCCACCAGACTATGGGCAGCCTGCCTGATCCTAACTTTTCCTTATGTGTGTCTGTGTGTCTGCCCTTTCTTCATTCTCTTGTTATCCTCAGTCAGGATGTTCCAGTAGGAAGCATCATGGATGGTGTCAGGTGACTTAATATTATCTTGGGTTTAGCTGAAGGAGAAACATAATAGGAAGACCTAACAGAATAGTCTTGACTTTGAAAGTTGACTCTTAAAGGAAAATGAAGTCCCCCCGCACAAGTCATCGTTGGATTACTGAGTCAGCTGTACAAAGCTGTTGGTGACACTTCTTAGCTTGATAATGAGCATACTTAGTTGGATCAAGAAACCTGGTTTTGAGAAATGTGAGTCTCTCCCCCTCCTCTGCCTTCCTGATCCAAAAAATTGGCAGAATAAAAACAGTCTTCCAGCAAACTGGATGAAAATCATGGTGTTTCATTAGTATATTTTCAAAGTAAGGATGCTGATGTAAGAGGTTAGCATAAGTCTCTTCTAGAATTCTTTTTACATTTGTAAGCAAACCCTGAGACTTCTCAGAGGTTGCTAGTAGAATACCTTGGAATGATGCTGCATATAGGTATTGCTTTCTGACTTTCATCACTTCTGAAAACTGGGAGGCCCTCTTTTTCCCTCTGTCAAGCCATGACTCTGCCCCTAACTACTGCAGTCTTACTGGATTTACCTAATGGATAGACTCATGATCATCATGAGAAGACACTGTGGGAGCCAAGTTCTATGGAATGCCTTCACTGTGCTAAGCACTCCAAGCTTGATAATAGCTACTAGATCCACATTTAGGGAACAAAGTCCAGGCTCAAGGATGTTAAATAGCCAGACTGGTCACTTACAGGCCAATATGAGTTTGAGTGTACTTGCATCCCTTCAGCAGACCTAAGAGGAAGTGGTCTTAATGACTGTACTATCCCAGAGCTTTGGGTTGTGCAGTACATATTATCTTTAATGGTACTGTGCCCCATTTCACTTAAGCACGGTCACTATGTGGGCTTTTGCCAGCTTCAGGACCAGCCTTAATGTGTGGATAATAGCAACTGTAATGAGCACCACACCAGGATTAGCAAGGCTGGATTTTTCTTACTTTGCAATTATAATGCTTGTTTAAAAATTATGGCCAAGAGTGCTTGGAAATAACTGTTCTGTGATACAGGCAAAATTTCTCTTCCATCTTGTTTATAGCGTTAATTAACTTAGGAAGTGCTTTGAGGCTGTATAACAGGGGATAAAACTCAGACCACTCTCTTTCCCCAAAATTAGTAAGTTAGAATGCAGTTTTAACATGGCTGCACATGTGAGAATATTCAAGGTGAAATTTCCCATTTGTACTCTGTTTTCAAATCATCATCGCCTTCACCACCTGGTGAACTCTCTGAGTATCTTTATTGTTGATGTCATTGTGTCTATTGAATGATCTACTTGTATGTTGATTTTATAGGTGTAAGAATGGTGTAATGAACAGCATGTACCATGTGCTTAATAAATGAACTTGGCATAAATGGAAGAGGTTATTCAGAGATTAGCTGTGTGCTCAGTGCAGGAGCTGAAGACCACAGTTAATCATCATGCTGTGCATGCTGTGGGTGGGTCTTTCCAGCCTCATTAGACAAATTCAAGCTCATCCAGCCGGTGAATGGGAGAAACAGGTGTAGGGCTAGGATAGTCCACAGTGCTATCCCACCTGGAGTCATCACTGTGCAGAATCTCTCCCCTTCTCTTGCTATTCTTCTAGTAAGGGGAGTTCTTGATCAGTTGATTAGTACAGTGGGAAAAGGAGAGAGCCAGCAGCAGTTGTAGTACCAGATGGAATCAGTGCTACCTCTAAAGTCTCACTCAATGTGATTCACCCCAATCAATGCCATCTGCAGCATCCAACATTCTTCTTGAGCGTAATTTCCCGGCTGCTTTTGAAAATGTTCCTGCTAAAGGAGATTCATAGTGGTGACGTTTGGGGAAGATATCTGCATGTAGAACAGTTTTAGAATAGGAAGTCCCAGGAATAGAGACAGCAAGCTATGTGTCCTAAAAAAAAACCAAAAAACTACAGAATAAAAAGGACACCATTCTGCTTGAGGACACTTTAAAATTCCTACTGCAATTCATTCCATAGATTTTCACAGCCCCTTCAGTCCAGTTGCACTCACAGGCAACTGTGTTTAATTTTCTCCTCAAAAATGAATTCTTTGGGCTCACATATATCCCACGTCTGATTCTGGAAGGGCAGCCTAGTTGCTTTTTCTCACCTAATTAGAGAGAATGTATAGGTAACCAGCAGACGCTGCTCCACAGTCATTATGGGTTCTCATCCAGTTGGCCCAGATACTCCAGCTTCTCCACACTCAAAGACGTTATATCCTTTGCAGTTTTCCTTGTACTGATGCCTTCCACCATTGTTGAGAGACATCCCGAGGGAGGGCACAACTCTTTCTTCTCATGTATTTGTTGACTAGATTCCTACACACAAATCTCTCCATGACTAGACATTTTCTGGGTTTCTAATTTAAAAGGCATATTTCTTCAATCAACAGTAAAACTAAAAAGGTCCGTATTAAAAAAGAAAGGAAATGATAGCCTAAATTTGAGGCAAGAGCCTGGTCTGAGAAGGGGAGAATAAAACATGACCCTTCTGTCTGCCTGTACTGTCATCTAACATCATTAGTGGTGGATGGCGAACACCTACCTGGAACCCTGCAGCTGACTGAGTTTCACAGCTTCACAGCTGTGACCTCTAGTTGATGCTGTCATTTTCCTTCTTTGAAAATTATAATGGGATACTTTCCATTTGTTCAGTACAAGGCCTGAACACCTGATGCCCACCACTGGGATCCGCTGCCTAGCACGAGGTCTGGCCCTTTAGGTGTCTGCATTTGGAGATCCCCAAAGAAGATCTTGGGGGGGGGACTCAGATATATGGGAGTTCTGGGTGTGGTCGATGTCAAGAAGCAGACAAGGGGGCACAAGCTCTCAGTATGACCTATTGCCTGGCCCCACAGGGGTTCTTAGACATGGGGCAAACCCTGTTCTAAGGTCTAGGCCAGTGTGGAGTCTTTTGTTCCTTTTGTCCCTGGGATCTCCCAGGTCTTTCTGGGATGAAGTCAGTATCATCTCGGAGGTGGGAGTTGCCTCTTTGAGGAAGGCAACTTGAAATACTTTGACAGTTACTGTGGGGATGGAAGTGTGGCTCTTCTAGACACCTCTGCTTCAACTGTCTACTACACTGTGGACACGTGCTGCTTCTTTACTCATTCATCGTTCATTTCTTCATTCATCATGCATGCATGTCCCACTGTGCTGCCCTGTCTGCTCTCAGTGCCAGGAGCTCAAGTGATTCTCCCTGCTTGGATTTTCAGATGGGCAGGACTTGAGTCAGGATCCACCACGGGCTCACTGCCTTGTTTAAGTAATAACTTCTACTTCATTGCTTTCTGCTACTGTCTTTGTAAATTTGCAGCAAGAGACATTTACATTTTCAAGAGGACTAAAGACTAATTGAGCTGACCGATTTCTATCCCAGTCCATTCACTTGCTCTTTCACTATCCTAACACGGCTCATTGAGTGGCTACAATGAATAGGGCACTGTGCTGAGTGCTGAGTGTGGAAGCAGGTGAGCAGAATGCCAAAGCTCATATGGACCTATGCCTAAAAACCACTTTGGATGGGCTCAGTGATGTCAGTACCCTAGTCCCTGGCAGATGCCTGGCATGGTCCTTCCAGCGTGCTCTGGTGCTGGGTATTCTGTGCTGATTTTGATATTTGTCTCGCCCCATCTCTTCTTCACTCATATGCTGCGTGATTCCAAGCATCCTGCTGACTCCTTCCACATCTTCACTCCAGGAGGAAGAGATGCTGTGAGAACAGTTTCGCTTTTAAGGCAGAGATTGTGTCATAAAGTTATTTAATCTCTTGAAGAGAGAAAATTAAACCATCACAGTCATTTAAAGTACACTTATATCCACTGAAGGGAATGGATTGATTGGCAAAGTTCATGTGCTCAGAAACAATGTGCTACATGCAGTAAATTAAATTAAAGTCAACAAAAGTTTATTGTTAGAAGATCATTGTATACTGACAATAGGAGGTAATTGGGTCGAGAGAGGTTGTGTACTGTATGTTATATTTTTCTTTTTTTAAAAAAGGGACATAACTTTCCATTGGTGCATATTTAGATGCATACATACATACATACATACATACATATGTACACAGATACATAGACACACAGACACATAGGCACACACAGACACATAGGTACACACAGACACATGCACACACAGACACACAAACACATATAATCATACAGATAAACAGACACACAACTAGACACAGACATACAGATATACACACAAAAATATAGACACAGATGCACACACAGAGAAACCTACATATATACATACATGCACTCACACACACATTCACAGAAACAGTTACATAGACACATAGTCACTCCCACAGTCAAACAGACACACACAGAGAATCACACATACACAGACACATGATGCAGACACATACATATACATGCACAAACAGATATATGTGTATAGAAACACACACATACACACACAAACAAAAATCAACTATTAAAGACTGACTTTTCACGACAGTGAATAGCTTGGTTTGCACACAGCTTATCCTAAAAGTCGTCAGCTGTTTGGGCCTTCAACTGCATTTCTATTTCCTTTGTTAATTACAGACCTCTCCTTCCTCGGTTGTTTCAAAGGGGCATTGGTGGTGTTCAGAGTTCTGGGTAAAGAAATATTAATACGACACATTGTAACTTCTGCATTTAGGATGCTTCTTTACTAAAAGCATTGCTAAGCATGTATGTGTTTAACCTTTGTGGGAAGTAATTTTGGAGTGTGCTGAATGTGGAGCCGGTAAACATTCAGAGTCATTGATTTAGTCACATACCGAGAAAGCACGGGAAAGTAACAGGAACATGGGCCCTCAACCAATCATTGAGGGTTAGTGGATAGAATAACAGGAGTTGGTTTTTGTTTTGTGTTCTTTAAACAGGGATGACTCATGCTGAACAGAGGTCTGAAATGGAATTATCTGCACATTGTATAGGAAATGGATCATATTTGTGTCTCTGGAGATTGAGAGGGTTTGCAAGCCAAGCTATTTTCCGAAGTTTTAATACCATTAACTTAGTGTTATTTTTCACAGTGAATTGTAAAGGTTGGAAAATTTGATTTATATTGTCCCTATTAAGTCCAAATGACTAAGTGGCTACAGAATAACCTTTAATAACCCAATGTAAAAGGTGCTTTTACTTTATTGATTTATTTTATGCAGTGAAAGCAAGAAAGGGTGAAAGCTCCCCCTGATTGTGTTTGATTCTGGGCAGTTATCTCCATTCCTCTTGCTTACTCTTTCCTCCTCCTCTCATCAGATGCATGTTTATACACACAGTGTTCAGTACTGTCACTCTGTATTGGGCTCTTCCAGTAGGTGTGCAGTGGTACTCACCACTGTTTTAATTTCAAACTCCTTATCAATAATTGTTGAGTATCCTAGTTTTAAATTTACCTTTGATTTCTGTAGTAGCTTCTGCTAGAAAAAGAAGCTTTTTTTTTTCTTAATGAGGGGTGGAAGTTACACTTTGATGTTGGTATAGGATAAGTGCTTAGAATATAGCTAGAAGCAATATGGATTTAAGAAAATGGCAGGATCTCTGACCTTACCAGCCGTGGGTCTTGGTAGGTTTACAGTACCAGGCAAGAATTCCCTCTGATTTTGCAGGTCTTAATTCCAATTAGATACCTTAATTCCAATTGGTTACCCCCAAGGCATAAGTGTCACTATTTAGTCTTTGGGTAACTTGCCAGGTTGGTCATTGTTATGGTTTGCAGGATTAACAGCTGGTCAAAATGCAGAGGGTAAGTAACCATGGGTTGCCCAGCTCCACTTAGTACATCAGCAATGCAATTTCTGCACCTCAGGCTCAGGGGATATCATACAATGGGTGGAGAGAACGTAACAGCCAGAGGACTAGGGTGACTGCTGTGAGACAGTGTTTCCGGACCCTACAGGGATGCTGCACCTATGAAATCGCAACAATATGTTTGGGTTAGCATGAACTGCATAATGACAACCCCAGTCCTTATGCCAACAGGGATGGCAGAAACTTCACAGGTCCCTATTCCTAAATGAAGAAACATAGGCAGTCATGGCTGCTGAGTGGGCTGGGGAATAAGATCCCTGGTTATCAAATCTCAACTGGTACACCTTAAGCACATGCATGTATGAGCAATACTTAAATGGACTCAGTAGGTGGTATATGAGAGGTCATTAATTTAAGAGTGAGTTAAGGGAAGAGTTGGAGGTGGGAGACAGTAGGGTAGAAATTATTTAAGTACAGTGTGCTCATGCATGAAATTCTCAAAAAATTACCAAAGAAACGAAAACTGAATATGCCAAACAATTCCTTTGACGAAGTTATGCAGTACTCTCCATGTGAATTTTGCATGCATCCTGCAGTTTTTGTGGTTGATTACTTATTCAAAGATGGTTGCAAAATTAAAGGCCATGACATATAGTTATGCAGAGTCTTACCGGACTTCCATCATGTGTTTAAGTCTAACACTCTCCACGTCTCTCTGGAAAGGCTATGACTTCTTTGAAAACATCAAAACTATGGTGTGTGACTTCTGAATCAAAGCTTTTGGGGGCATAAAAAGCTTTCCATTTCCTCATGAGGCAATGCCACAAAACAGAATTCAGTTTCTTCCAGCTGCATTGCTCATCCTAAGGCCTTCAGCTACCTGTGCAGATGGCCCAATGGATGGCCTGAGGCTGCCATGTTGTGAGGAAGCTCGAGGTAGCCAGTTGTTGACGCTGAGACTATTTTCAGGGAAAGAATGAGATGTTGGTCTCAGTAGTTCTTGGGCCCCAAAGTCTTAGCTCCAGCCACCATCTAACCACAGCCTTGACAAAACCAAGTCAAAATTTTCCAGCTGAGACCTTTTCCAGCTCTATGGTATCTGATATCATGAGAGATGATTGTTTTCTAAGCTACTTGGTCATTTATTACATAGCAACAGAAAACTAAAATAAATGTATTCTTAGATTTTTAACTTTTGAAATAGTTATTGTAAACATTTTTAAAATCAAGTTTTATTTGCTCTTGTAATGATCTTATTCTTTTTCAATTCATATGTCAGACATCTCATATATTCATACCTGTTCTTCCAAATAGCCTTTCATTTGTCAGCTTTGCATTTTCATCTTAGGTGGAAAACTCACAACTAACACTCTTTAGAATGCTAGCGTGCCTCCTTGACAACCACTGGCTGAATTTGGCAGTTTGGGTATTGGGGAAATAGTTGAGTATTTTTTGTATTTTTTTATTTGGCAAAAATGAGTGGGAGAACTGAAAAATGAAAGTGCCAAACCCAGTGATAAAAAGCACAAGTTTCACAAAATTCATTATAATGGAGGTGATAGTGGGAGTGTTGGGCCTTGCTAACAGCTGAAAATGGTCTCAAAGAAGTCTTAACTATCTGTGTGGAATTATGCTCAACTGTGAAGGAAAGGAACGCAATTAAAACACATATTCACTGTTAGGGATGTGACACTAAAGATTCTATCTCTAAGGTAAATTACACGTAGGGATTTTTCTAATTATCTTTCCACCCCGTACTCAGTAGATCTATTAGTCTACTCTGTTTTAATTAGTTCCAGTACTGGGTAAAAGTTTGGTGAAGATTTTATCAAATAAACACTCTCCTGGATTCCTGTATGGAGAACGAACTTGAGATAACGATGCAATAATGAGAGGAATTGATGTACAAAGGGAGCTGACAGATTTCAACCTTGAGGTGTCAAATAGCAAGGAGTGTCTAGTTCCTACTGTGGGGAAAGGAAGAGATTAGCTTTCAGGGTTTAGTGTGAAAATGACATAAGTCCCACGTTTTAATTGCCTTCTTGCCAGTTCTCCTAATGACATCTCTACTTAATGTGGCCCATCTTTTTGCATTCCATTCCTTATTCTCCCTTCTATGATTGTGTGGATTGTTTGGCTTGCTAGTATTTTTCAGAAACACATTGCATATAAAACCTTCTGGAAACATTTGTGAGCAAATGGTATTTATTTTACATATTAATTTTGTTAACAAGACACCTTAGAGTTTAGATGATTTTAAGAGACTATATTGAGCTACTCAGACAGATTCTTATGTCATGTGTAAGTCATTAGAAATTCGTTTCTGAGATTTCAACATTTATACTCTTATTTTCCATTTCTTTTTAAAATTACTTAAAAAATTGTGTGTGTGTGAGTGTGTGTGTGTGTGTGTGTGTGTTTGTGTGTGTGTATGGGTGTTCCTGTGTATGTGTGCAAACACCACACATGTGAGGAGGCCAGAAGAGTTGTTGGACCCTCTGGAGTTGCAGTTGTGGATGGTGTGAACCACCTGACATGGGTGCTGGGAACCAGCCTCTGGTCTGTTGGAAAACCAAGCCGTGTCTCAGTCCCTATTTTCAGTTTATTATCTAATTGTGTTGGCTAGCAATTAAGAGCAATGTTTGGTGTCAATGATGATTAAAGCACTCTTAGCTTTCTCTTCATTTCAATTTCTAATCTTTCTAATTATTTCTTTAAGGAAATAACCATTTATTTATTTAAATTTTATTAAATTGAGAATTGGAAGTAGTAATCAGTAAATTTTAAACATCCCATTGAAGTATTTATAATTGCTATCTTTTGGTTATTATGTCTAAGATATGAAGTAGTTGACAATTGATATGATTCACTTTTTTCTGCCTCGCATTTTGACATTTTGAATTCAGGAGTCTTTAGACATATGGACTAAAGACTAGGTGGCTGTGTGTACACCATCTTACTGGCAAGGCTGCCTGGGCAGGGCCCTGTTGTGGAAGACCACCACCTGCAGCTATCCACCTTAGAATGTTTACACACGTAAAGAAGCAAGAGAAGTGTGCACTGAGGTCACTGCAGAAACAGGTTGGGTGCAAGAAAGCCAAAAACATAAAGAGAAAACATCTCAACAATACAGAAGAAGGAATTAAAAAATAAAACAAAGTGAAAAGAAAAAGAAGAAAAAGATAACATGGATTGATATTTATTCTCTTACTTCACTTGGTGCTAGTGGCATGGCAAACAATTAAGAACCACATTTATCCTGAAGTAGATACTTATCTACTTTATTAATCCACTAGATTTATCAGAATATGAATCCTTTTGCTATACCTCTGAGATTTGATCAGAAGTGAGTCCTACTCCAAATCTTGAAAAATACATGAAATTATACAAATTAGTCTCAGTATTCCTCTTTAGGATATATATGCAGGCTGAATCCCAAAGGTGGGGAGAAAAAAATTATAATTTTGCCCAAGATGATTTATCTAAGCTTTAGGTAATAGTGTTGTAGGGAGTCTGAGACCTAAAGAGTCTCCACTGTTTAAATGTTCTACATAAATTTCATTAATAATTTTACATTTTAATTATGAGGCTAAAATTATTGAATAGATTGAAACATTATTAAAGATTATTGAAGTATTGAATCAATTTAATGTTTAACAATCTAAATCTCGAGGAGACAATAATTTTGCTAAAACTGTTTCTAAGGATATGTTTGAAAATCTTAGTCTGTGTAGCAAAGAGATCTGTTCATTTTGTCAAACATGCATGATGCTAGTGCCCAGGTATAAAATTAATTGTTTGAAAATGCTAAGCCTATTAAACAAAGTTTATTCACTTCAAAAGATAATGCATTTTTAAAAATGATGCAAGATTGGCTGACAAGTCAGATGTACAAGGGCCATTTCTTCCTTGAGTAGAAATGAATTGCCTTACCAGGAAGAAAGTTATATAATTTTCTAAGAAAATAATTCTGTGTAATTTTGAAAGTGGACTTCCACAAGCTAAAAGGATATTAGAATGAAAGTCCAGGAAGCTGGTTTTAAAACTCAAGGAAGGAGTCAATGGAGAGATTTATGAAAATCAGTTACAAAATTTGATTTAACATAGTTTTCATATTAAAGTTTGCTGAGTAAAATAATTTAACGACATGAAGTAAAATCAATGTCCCTTTAAACCACTGCACTGCAGATAGATGAGGGGTGAATATGGCCGCAGTGTGCTTAGGATGGCAGTTCAGAAGTTTCTGTGTCTTCTGCAGGCATGCAGAGTAAGGAAGTCTTTCTAGAATGTGCCCAGCCGTTGATCCTTTATTTAAACACCAAAGTAGCCTGGTGGTGGTAGCACACGCCTTTAATTCCAGCACTCGGGAGGCAGAGACAGGTGGATCTTTGTGAGTTTGAGGCCAGCCTGGTCTACAGAGCGAGATCCAGGAAAGGTGCAAAGCTACACAGAGAAACCCTGTCTTGAAAAACCAAAAAAAAAAAAGAACCCACCAAAGTAAACAAACAAAATACTTGGCTGTAGAAACCATTCAGCAGGTGGAACACACTGAGAGTTAAGAGTTTGCTGTGGAGCCTGAGAGCCTGCACCAGGCACCAGCCGACTAGACCAAACCCAAATGGAGTTACTTGTGTTAAGTCATTCGGAATCAAGCTGAACTTTGGAACAGGTCAGTTTTCCTAAAACCCAGGCAGCTGCAGGCAGCCTGATCATGCTACAACGACATTCTCTCTGCTGTATCCTCTAAGCACAGTGGCTTTGAGATGATCTGCTACTTTTAGTTCTTTTGTTACTTCTGCTTTCTCTAGTCTCTTTCTCTGAAGCCAGCTTCCTTTGCTGAACCCCTAGGAATTCTTTCTTATATTTTGAGGGTTTGCCTGGTTCTAGAATTGAACATCGAATCAACTAGACCATTAGGCTAAGTTTGTTGTAACTTTTTCTTTTGAAGTCAGTATAACACAGAGTAAAGAATGAAGCTGTTTGTTGTCAGTGAACTTGGATTTGAGTTCAGCCAGGTGTTTGACTATGGGAAAGTTATAATCACCCGTCTAATTGTAAAAATGAAGACCATGGTGGTGTCGTGTGCCTTATTGGGGTTGAGACATGGAGTCTAATGCTACAAAGCGCAATGAATTGGAAGGCCTTTGCTTGCAGTGAGAAACTCCAAGAGTTTAAGATTTTGTGGACATGATGAAGCAGTCAGAGAAGTAGCCATTGATTGAATTCCAGTGATATCCATGGATGTCAGTAACGAAAGCTATTTGGGTCCTTCTCCAAAAGTTTTCTCCCAGAGACAAAGGGAGGATCTACAACCAGCTAGGAATCTACCCATCCGAGGGTAAGAGTAAATCTAAGTACCTTGTTGCGACCACCTCAACCAGCAAGGAAGACACACAAAGTCTCTCTTATTCCTGAACAAAGTCATAGCCTGCGGGGCATCAACAGGTACAGGCACCCGCGAGTCAGCTTCCATACAGGGCTGACACCAGCTTTGAGTGTTCCTCGCTCGAAGGCGAAGTCTAAGTCCCTGCCAAGTTTCTCCCAGGACGGGATGGTGAGGCTACCTGAAACTGCAAACCAGGGAGATACAACATCACACTCCTCTAGGAATCTCTCTAAAGTACTTTTCTTAACCTTTAATTTCTTTGAAAGGAGCAGCTCGTTAGAGCCAGAAAAATTGGGTGCGAAGAAGTTGCGCCCATGATACTAGCAGCACTTTTGCCTTCACTTGCTTTCACTTTCTTTAATTTTCCCGTCCACTTTTGTCGCGGCTCTACGTTTCCTTTTAATTTTCCCGTCTGCTTTTGTCACGGCTCTACATTTTCTCGCTCTCTCTTTATCTATAGATGAGAGCAAAACCCGCTTTTATCGCGGTTCCCCAAATTACCTGAGGACTTACCGTATACCACCCTGACAGCAAAAAGTTCTGAGCTCCACGAAGAGGCTGAGGTTCCCTGTACGGGCCACCACTTGTTGTGACCACCTCAACCAGCAAGGAAGACACAACACAGAGCTCTTCTTTCTGCTGTTTATTCAGGAACCTTGAACAATCTTCTGACCCCGGGAAAAGCCAGCCCACGCCCTTTATAGCCTCTGGGTAGCCTACCCCAGTCTGCCACATGGGTACTGGGGATAGGTCCAGGTGCGCGGAAGCAAGCCAGATCCTAGCCTTAGCCAAATAAGGAGTTGTTTACCTCAGAGAGCACTCACCGTCCAGAGGGTGGAAGGCAGAAGCCAGTGCCATCTTTAAGGCGCAGCTGTACACAGCTCTCTACAGCACGTTGTGCTCTTTCAGTCCATCTCTTTATTGTTCTAAGGAAGCTTCTGACCTCTCTGCTATTCTCTCTTTGTTCTACTGCTTCTCTAAATCTATAGCTTCTTTTCAGCTCTCATTCTTAGCTCCTCCCTTGCCTAACTATCCATATACTTCTAACAGGAGACTCCTTGTAATCCTGAGAAAAGTTTCAAAACCCTCAAGGTCATAGCACATTCCTAGAATAGATGGTAAGGAGCAGAGAGCCATTACCATTTAATGCAAGGTTCCAAGGTCTCAGGACAAGAGGGAGGGGGCGCACTGCCCAGTGCCATAAACTTTGAGACAGCTTTTTATCAGCAGACTTGGAAAGCAAAGAATTGGCAAGCTTTTCTTTGGGTATTTTGTGTTAATAACTTTGGTAGATACCTGTGACTATGACCTTGTGCATAACTGTAAAGTTTTAAACTTATGATCTATTTACAAAGGTCTTTAGTCTCGTTTGAACTTGCTCTGAGGTAAAAATGAGCTAAATGTGTGCAGTTTGTGTTAGACTGAGGAGAAATTGTTATTTTCTGTGTTAGTCTGAGCAAACGGAACAGAGCAGACTTTAAGTGTCTACAGTCTCGTGGGACAATGAATCTGGCTATGAAGCATATCCTAGTATATTTTCTATATATCAAAATTACACAGCTAAATGAAAAGTCATCTTCCTGACCACCCACAGCTATATGTGCCCATAAGATGAGATGTAATCATGAGATTACATATATACATTACATGAAGATGCATGGCAATTAGGAAATATTATAGGTGTTATTGCACAAGAAGTTTACAAGAAACAGCCAATTCATTCAAAAGGCAATAACTCCAACACACCTTGTGTGATGGCTTATTCCTCTACCAGAACCCTTAGTTCTGATAGGTTGACCTTTTGAACACTAGTTGTCACCTGTTGTATACTCTGATAGCCTTTTGCTAACAGCAGTTCTCAATATGTCAGCCTCTCAGGACCCTGGCTTATTGTACCAGTTCTTACAACAATTTGGGATCATCTCAGGCTCTGCACACTGAGTACTGAAAATATGGGTTTCTGGACATGATTACTTCCAAGTATTACTGCATAAAAAGATGCTTTAGAGGGACATACATGTAGGTGTAACAGCCAACAAAGGAGTGAAGGCAAAAGTTAAGGCTGGAAGAAACACGGGAAGTGGTGTACAGAGATGGAGCAGTACAACCGAGCCCATGGAGTGAATGGGCTCAACCCCTCTTTTCTATGGTGTTTGTGTTCCAGCTTCTAGACCACTGAAGGAATATTTCGAAGGGGAAGGCTCTTTGCATATCAGAGAAGGCCAGTGTGAAGCCTATGATGGAACCAGGGGTAGTCCAACTACTCTACAGAACACGCCAGGTTTTGACTAGAGGCTTGGAACTATCACCAGTGCTTTCATGTTTGGAAGAGAATAAAGAGAAGCAAGAGTGCAGCATCCCTGCCTGCAATGGGTGCATTTGCAAGTGACTTCCTTCTTCAGGAAAGGGATATGCTATGGATCATAGCTGCATTGTTTCCAGGAGGAGGCCCCACCTCTCCCAGGTTGGACTGCCTCTCTACTGAATATTGCTGCCCTTTAGGTGTGCTGAGTGTGCGCTTCCCACCACACCATGCTGACGTTGACTTTTCTGTCTCACTGTGTTGTGTGCTTTCTGCACCTAGAAATACTGTCTTTTTATTTATCCATTTCCTCTGTTAACTCATGTGCCTCCTTTTACTTTTCAGGACCATCAGTGTTATCAGTCATGATTCTGAGAAGGGATGTGGGAAGCTGATACACATTGTGTTCTATGCAGTTTTGGAGCCGATGTTTGCTGAGTGCTTTCTCCCTGTAAGGCCTTGTACATGGAACTCTAGAGAAATAATAAAATTATGAAACAAAACCCAACCCACTCCTAGTATATTTCTTCCAGCATAGGAGAGAGTCTGTAACATGAGAACAAATACCTGTGACTCTGTGTTACAATCTGTGGTTTTGGTGGGGGACATGTTTTGTCTGGAGAAAAGTGAGGATGAAGGGCAGTGCCAAGAAGGCCACATAACTGCTGAGCCAAGGAGGCCTGGATAGGTTTCAATAGGACAGACTATAGGCAGAAGATAAGACAGGATATATGCCCAAGGTCCATGGATTTTGCTGCATCTGGCATGGGACATCTGAGGAAAAAATTCTACGTACACTATGCTCTTATGTCTAGTAACTTTATTCCTCTAAGACAAAAGTCTTTCTAGTACAGCTACAGCTCCATCAGGCATTCAGGGCAGAAATAAATGTAGATACACCAAGCTCTTTGTCCATCTACTTTATTTCTCTGGGATAAAATCCTACCTACACAGCTTCAGTTCTGTACTCAAGCTTGGTTCCTTTCTATTTAATTCTCTCTACATTTATCTGCTGTCTCCTCTAAGTCTATCTTAATTATCTCATCTTAGTTCTGCCCGTCTAGGTTCTCATCCATCTAGTTCCTTCCCATCTTAGCTCCTCTCCCACCTCCTTCTTTCTCATCTTGTTCTTCCCCATCTGGCTCTTCCTCATCTTCCATCTTGTTCCCCTAGTACTCTCTTTTAGCCCTTCAATCTAGTTCTTCCCATCTAGTCCTCCCCAGTTCTTATCCATCTAGTTCTTCCATTCTCCTTTTTCCTCCCTCTCTCCTCCTCTCAGATTCCTTAGTCTCTCCATTCCCCTCCTTAGTCTTTCAGGAATACTGTTATAAACCCTAGCAATAGCAATCCTCTCACAGAGCAAGGTCACCAGGCTTGAATTCTTATGGGGTCATAAAGGCAGATAAGAATTTTCCTCAGGCAGTGACCACCAGGCTTTCTTTTACAACCTGAAAGGGGTCAATAGAGAGCTAATGACTGGTTAGTATATCAAGAAGGGGATCTATGTGTGTAGTCTATATTCCTAGAAGTAGTTAGGTAAGAACTTAGGGATCTATTAGTAAGGTTGTATAAGAAAGGAGGGTCTCACCCTAAATTGCACAAGAAATAAAGCTATCTGCCTGACCTAGAAGACAGGTGTTGTTTTGTTTGGCCTTGGATACTTGATAGGTATTTTAGATAAACACACTGTTAGGAGTTCTTGGAAGCACACAAGGAAATTATATTAGGAACCAGCTCGCTCATATATATATATATATATATATATATATATATATATATATATATATATATAAGCTAAAATATCACCAAGACTTCTTAAGCCATGGCTTGACCTTCAGAAAAGTCCTAGACTTTTCCAAGTGGTAGCTTTTGTGATAGTAGCTGAATTCCACTACATTTTCCTGTGGCTTGCAGCAAGGATAAGCATGTGGAGGCCACAAGGCTCAGAGTGAGTGTCACTAGCAGAGTATTCAGCCCTCAGCAGCTGGAACTTTCTTCTGGTTTCCCAGGGAACACATATGATATAAGGCAGATCAATCACAGTTTGAGTTTTGAGATTTAAGTCTAATGCATCATCTAAAGTTCTGAAGAACGAGTACCTGGTATTCTTCACAATGGATTCCATCCAATGGTTAGGTAACAAAGTGCATTTCATTACAATAATAATGTAAAGCTGCACCATAAGAGATAGGAGGCAAAAGTCTGCTGCTGTCTCTTAAGCCACAATCTGCAAATTTGTCCTCTTATTTCTCATTCATGCCTTGAACACCCCCCTGGTATGAGTTTGCATTTTCTGATGTATAGGACCTTTCTGTGGGAATTGTCATATTCCTCTACATAGACTGAGTTTTGTGGTGGTTCACTTTGTCAGCTTGATATACCCTAGAGTCACCTGGCAAAAAATAGTCTCATTGAGGGATTATCTGTGTTGGGTTGGCCTGTGGGCATGCCCATGGAAGATTAATTAAATTAATTAAGTTAGGAAGACCTAGCCCCTCTGTGAGTGGTGATATTCCCTAGGCAGAGGGGCCAAGAAAGAGCAGAAAAACAGAAGAAGGCAGAAAAGCAGAGAAATTGAGTTGAGCACAAGATAGCAAGAGAGCATGCGTGCGTTCATTTCTCCCTGCTCTTTACTGTGGATGTGATATGAATAGCAGTTGGAAATTCTTGCCTTGACTTCACCATGGCAGATTGTAACTTGGAATTGTAAGCTGAACCAAGCCCCTTTCTCCCATAAATTTCTTGTTATCAGGACATTTGATCACAGTAGCAGAAATGAAGAACACGTTGCTCTTTTCATTGTGTGTCAGAGGCCTCACTTGATCTGTGTCCTTTCTGTTTCCAACAGCACCATAGACATTTACTAAACACCCTAGTAGCATGGACCGCAGACTTTCCCAGATCTCTGCTGGGTACTACACAGTTTCCTGTGGCTAGAAGGATTACAAACCTTAAAGAAAAATGGATTCGATTCTAGGGCCCAATGGAGGGCAAATGAACCGAAAGGAGCTGCCGAATGCAGACCTCTTCCCTTTAACATGGGTCCTAGAATAACTTACCCCAATTGCATTCCTGCTTTATAACTTTTAAACTCTCCCCACCCAGGATGGTTGGAGCTCCAGAATATTAGATCGCCTGGAGTAGAAGTCATGTGTGGATCCACTGGGGAGATCAGTGAGAAAGAGTGATCGGTATGAAGTTACAGAGATGTAACATTCGGAAGCTTCAGTTGTATTTGGTATATAATTTGGGAACTGCTATGAGCCTTTGACACAAGAATCTATAGTATCAAGGGAATGTATTGCTAGGTAGGCTGGTCTGGAAATGAACTAATTTGATATGTGGGAACTCAGTGGGCGGCAATGAGGAAACAGTCTCATGGTCAGAGGAGACAGTGGACTCCAAAAGACTGACGACAGTGAGGGAGGAAGGATCAGACATAAATTCACAGAAAATGCAACAGTTTGTCAGGTGTGTGCTCTTCTTTTCTCTCAGGCTGTCAGAGTATTTATAACACTCCACATGCTTTCTTTTCAGAATATGAACAATAACTTCCATTCAGTTTGCACAAGTTGATTCATATGTATCTTTTTAATCATCTCCGTAAGTAACTGAGGAAAACTCCAATCATTCCCAAATTACTGCTGGGAAACTTACTTAATTAGCAGGCCAAATATTGCTTGTATTTAAATATTGAATAAGAATGGCTCCATAGACTCATGTATTTGAATGCTTAGTTACCAGGGAGTGGCACTATTTGAAAGGATTAGGAGGAGGTGTGGCCTTGTTGGAAGAAGTGTGTTGCTAGGGGAGGGCTTTGAGGTTTCAGAAGCACATGCTAGGCCCAGTCTCTCTCTCTCTCTCTCTCTCTCTCTCTCTCTCTCTCTCTCTCTCTCTCTCTCTCTCTCTCTCTTGCTCTCACTCTGTTTCTTTGCCTATGGATCAGGATGTAGCTATCGATTACTTCAGCACCATGTCTGCCATGATTACTGCCATGTTCCTTGCCATGATGATAATGGACTAAACCACTGTAAGCAAACCCTAAATTAAATGCTTTCTTTTTATAAGAGTTGCCTTGGTCAAGGTGTCTCTTCACAGCAATAGAACAGGACTAAGACACTGGTAAAAGTAAATGTCAGAGAAAGGATGTTAATCCATCTGTCTAACTTTTACATACCTTTCCTACTATAGAAACTTGACAGGTTTGCCAACAAGTTATATGGCAATTTTTCTTGTAAACATTTTGTGAAGGGATTTGAGGAGTTCTGCTTGAACTATATGGACTTGATAAATTGTGTCTACTTCTGTGTTGTATGTATGTTTGTTTTCATAGAAGCCAGGCCCATTTTCTAATGATGCACTGTATCTGCCAGACTTTAACACTGGAAAACACTCGCGTGTGCAGTGCTTCCTAGGCTGTACTTTCTGTGTTCACGACGCGCTCCAGTCCTAAGGCAAAGTGCTGTAGCTACTAACATCAAGTGACAACACTTACATGATTTCATTTCTGTTGTCTCTTTCACAAATAAAAATGTTCAATTAGACCTTTCTAGTTAATGAAGATGTTGGTACTAGAGCAATTTCCATGGAGACAGTGTACTTGCCTATGACTATCGACATAATTATCCATTGGCAACCTTAAAGTTCATTTTCTTGTATTATCTAAATATTATAAGGCATCTGCTTGGCTGTAACATTATTTCATTAGAAATTTGATTTGAGATGGTAACATCTTTTAATCAGATAAATAATCATTTTCTTTTTCTTATTAAGCTTTGAGGAGGAAAATCAATAACGGAAACTCACTGGAAAATCCTGAGGTTTTTTTTTTTTTTTTTTTTTTGGTTTTTCGAAACAGGGTTTCTCTGTGTAGCTTTGCGCCTTTCCTGGAACTCTCTTTGGAGACCAGGCTGGCCTCGAACTCACAGAGATCCACCTGCCTCTGCCTCCCGAGTGCTGGGATTAAAGGCATGTGCCACCACTGCCTGACAGAAAATCCTGTTTTAATCTTTTCAAGAGACAGGTTTTGGAGAGACTTAAAATGTTGTCATTATGTAATTAGAACTCTGGTACCCTGAGTCTTTGATAGGAAACAATGATAATATTCTCCTCCACTTTTATGGGGAGGAGTTGAGGCATTATTACAATGGGAGGGCATGCCTGTCAATTTGGATGCCAGTGGGTATAACTGACCACAGTGTTATTTGTTTCAATAATGTGGAATAAAAGCATTGAGTTTATGAAGATGAGTTGTATCTTTTTTTTTAGCAGTCAGGAATATTTTCTACTTATGTACTGTATTATGCTACCAGGGCCAACCCTCTCAGAGCTCTGCTGCTGAGAGGCACATGTCAATACAAGTGAAAGCACAAACATTTGACTGGAAGAAAATATTTCTGTATTTTCATCCAGGCATCTGAAGAATAATGTGTTTCAGGAACCTGACAAGATCCTGTCTCACTCTGATGCCTGAAACAAAGTCTTTGAATCTTACATCTGGAAATTTTCATTCCCTTCAGTCATTCTTACATGACTATAAGATGCAGCTGAAGACAGTTTCTGATGCTCCCTGGCCCAGCGGTCCTAAGTAAACTCAGCACCACGTTGCAAGGTTCCTGGGTTTACAGACTACACTATTCACCTCTGTTGTCATTTCTTAGCTTGCTGTGTATTAGGACAGTCCCCAGTAAGCATCCATCAGATCACAGCAATGCCTTCCTAACCCAGTTAGCTAAAAAACAGAACAAAGGGACAACAGCAACAGGAAGTAAACACGCATTGAAGTACCTCATGTGCTTCCTTCCATTTCCTTATTTAGTTAACAGCTAATGGCACTCAGGAATTGTTTTAGGTACTGTAGATATATCAACAACAGAAATCCCTTCTCAGGAACTTCCTTCTTGGAAGGGACCAAAGATAGAGGATTTGAGGATGGCAACAATTGAGATCATTAAAGTTTAAGAAGAAGAATGAAGGCATGGGGGTGTCTGTTATCAGGTGATCGGAGTAAGTATCAGGAAGGTTTGAAGCTCAGATTCCAGGGGACAAAGAAGGAAGCCTTGCAGATATTTGAGGTGGGAGTAAGAAGCCAGTTCAAACGTCAGAAGATGGAGCAAGCCTTGAGTAGTTAAGAACGGGATTCAGACTGGCGCCTGTCGCAAGGGCAGTGAAGAGGAGGAGAGAGCGGAATCCAAAGTTCAAGTGTGGGCAGGCCCTCACAGAGCAGCACCCTGGGTAAAAAGCGTCCACACAGGGTTCTGGACAGAAGAGTAACAAGATCTGGGGCACGTTATACAGTGATCTTCCAGTGTATGATTGGACAAGGGCAAGAAACAAGAATGCCATTAATTTGAAGGCTATTGTGGTAATGAAGGTTCTCAGAGTAGGTAGTAATCCTCAGGAGGTGCCTGGCTGTCTGTGGAAGTGGTGGAAAGTGGTTGGATCCTAGTTTTTTTGTGAGTGAGAGAATGATAATACTGACAGATTGAATGGGAACTGTGAGAAAAATGAGACTCAGGAAGAATTAACCTCCCTCATTGGTCACTAAATGAGAAAATGCCTTACAGCTGGGTCTCAAGGGGGCATTTCCTCAGCTGAGGCTCTTTCCCCTCTGATGAATCTAGCTTGTGTCAAGTTGACACACAAAACCACACATGTAACACACTCTCTTTCTTTCTCTCTCTCTCTCTCTCTCTCTCTCTCTCTCTCTCTCTCTCTCTCACACACACACACACACACACACACACACACACACACACACACACACAGCTTTCTTTATCAATTCATTGCTTTTTGATTTCCATCACATTTTGACATTTTAAAGTAGACAGAGATACTCTTGGTTTTCCTCAAATCATATAAATCTTTTGCATTTTAAAGTAGACAGAGAACTTCAATCATCTGGAATCCTGCATTTGGCTTTTACAACAAGAGGCAAGCAGAAAATTAACTCAGATCACAGACTTAGTTTCTATAAAGAAGTTTGAAAAGAACCTCAATTCTTTTATGCTTAAGAAAGGCCATGATGATAATTATCATACACAGAATGATTACAAATATATGCCCATTCACAAAGCCAGATTCAGTAGGTCAGCCTCTAGAAGGGATTCATATTCAGAAATGTAATAAAGTTGAACATTCTGCAACCCAGACATTGCAATTATTGAGGGTTTTTGGTTACTGAATGGAGTTTTTACTCAACTTTACCCATTATTGGGAATTCAGGAAAGACAGTGAAGCTTAGCAAGGCTTTTAAAAATATCCTAGTAGTTACAAATATTAAAGTAAAACTACATTTGGTACTTTCTCCAAAAAGACGATAACAGTTTGGTATTTGGTTACTTTTAAAAGAGAAATGCTTTTTTCTTTTTCCTTTTGCACACCAAGAAGAGCGATGCTAATTTGTTTGAGGATTCACTTTTATACAGTGTGAGGACAATTGTTGAAGATGACAGACACTTGGGTGTCAATATAATTAATGGCTTCTTGAAATTAAAGGTTTTAAAGATTTATTTTTGTCTTTTAAGTGTGTGTTTCTGTGTATGGGTATATACAAGTAATTGCAGGTGGCTATGGAGGCCAGAAGAGTGATCTGTTGGAGCTGGAGTTACAAAAGGCTGTGAGCTGCCTAGCTGACATGGGTTCTGGGAGTTAAACCTGGAACCTCTGGAAGAGCAGTATGTGGTCTTCACATATTGGTCTCTCCAGCTCTTTATAATTAAACTTTAATTTTACACATACAACAAACTCAAAGGTAGTCTAAGTTGTATCGATATGCTCCAAACACAAGAGCTGACTTTGTGGCATTCTTGATAATTTTTTACATTCAGAAGTACTCAATGAGGCAAATGTATAAGGTTTGGTGATCTACAAAGAAGGAGTCAACAGGTGATGCCATCTTCACCTTCATATCTCTTGGTGTGACAGTGCTTCATGTTACCTGTGCACTATGGGCAAGGCACCAAGGGACCATTTATCTCACTTATTAGAAGAAAATGAAGATGCTACCAGTCTCAGAGCCTGAGCTGGTTTTGTCCCCAGAGTCCCTTCTATTTCTGCCAGAGTGGACCAATCTGAACCACATTTTATCATTCTATGATGCAGCACAATACATTGATGACTATGGTCGTGAGAAATAGAAACATCCCATCTGTATTCTATAGCATTTTTATTTTACATTACAACACCCACAAGATGCTGTAGTGGCCCTGCCAACTGCGAAGAACAGTGCTTGAGGAGCTTTGCTTCCTTCTTTTTTAAATCTGCTATGTCTGGGAAAACTCTCTCCTTTATTTGCTTTCTGCTTGGTTCACTGAAGTTTAAGCAGAAGCACTTTATTAGCTTTACTTTGTGTTTCCAACCCATGGACTTTGAAGCCCTACTTGGCTTCCATTTTAAAGTCAGTATCACTTATAACGCTGTTCTTGTTTTACTGTTGTTGCTGTTATGAACGCCCTGGCCAAAAGCAACTAGGGACGAAAAGATGTATTTGATGTACAGTTTCTTGCGGGAAAGTCACTAAGGCAGGGCTTAAGGCGTCATCTCCATAATCATGAGCAGAGAGAGAATTCACCCGTGCCGCCTGATTGCTTCCTCAGGAATCTTTCTTTATGCTTACACAGTTCAAGACCTAACCTAGGGAATGGTGCTACTCACAGTGGGCTGGGTCAATCAACCTTCAAATCAGCTTCTCACAGACACACCCACAGGCCAACCTTCTTCCTGGGTGAGTCTTGGTTTTGAAAAATTGACATTAAAACTATCATATCAACTTTTCACATTGATGTCATACATTCTCCCTGAATTCATGCAGATTATTATGGGGAGTTCATCATAAATATTGTAATTCAAGGAGTGGTTTTCAGTCATTTTGAACTCCCTTTAGATTTGGTGAAATAGAATGCATTTTATTATGAACAGATTTTATAATCATCATTGGCCTAACGTTTTTGAATCTTTATTTTTAGTGAGCATTGTAAGCATGTTTTTAAAATCTTTTATGAGGTAGATAGCCATATTTATTATGTGAGCATAATTGTGTTATTACCTGAATGATAACTTATAAGAAAATTAACATGTTTTCCATGACACTTTGATCCTTTAAAAATAAAAGTATTTTTCTTTTTTTTAAATGAATTTTTCATACAGTATATTCTAACCAGGGTTTACCCTCACCCATCTCATCCCAGATCCTCCAAACTTCTCCACCCACCCAATTCCATGCCTTTTAAAAATCTTTTAAAATATTATGTGCATACGTGTGTTTGTGTATGTTTGTGCATGTAAGTGCATTGCTCATGGAAGCCAGAAGAGGGTGTCAGATCTCTTGGAACTGGAGTTACAGGAGGTCATGAGCCTCTTGACCTGGGTACTGAGAACCAAACACTGGTCCTCTGGATGACCAGTATATGCTCTTAACTGCTGAGCAATCTCTCTGGCTACCTTCTGCATTTTGAAGTTATTATTGTGTGAAGAAATACATGATATTGCTGCTTAATTTAGTTTTGAAGCAAATGCCCTCTATGAAAACAACCCAAATATTTTGAATGTAATAAAATGTATCATTTTTGCCTCTTTAAAATACATAATTTTGGATCATTATTTGCATTTGCATCATCTGCAAACATCAGTACCATATGTCCCCAGAATTTTGCCATTGTTCCAAACTAATATTCTGTGCCTATTAAAGGATCCCTATTCTCCCTCCTCCAAACCTCTAGTCTCCACCATCCCACTTTACATCTCTAAATGATTTCCTATTCTATGTTCTTAATATCACTGAAATTATAAAACATTTGCCCTGTGTGTCTGGCTTATTTTATCTAGCACAATGCCATTCAAGTTAATACTTGTTGTATCATGTGTTTGAATTTTCCCTTTTCAAAAGGCAAACTAATATTTGAGTGTATGCATACACACACACACACACACACACACACACACACACACACACACAGAGAGAGAGAGAGAGAGAGAGAGAGAGAGAGAGAGAGAGAGAGAGAGAGAGAGAGCTTCATGCTTCTATTCCTTATTCATCTCCAGAAGGTGCTTTGGTTGCTGACTCTCTCTCTCTATCTACCGCCAGTAATGTTGCTACAAGCACAACACATGGGTGTCTGAGACCCTGCACTCAATTTTTTGTAGTATATACACAGAAGAACATGTAGTAGTTCTACACTAAGTATTTTAAATGGCTGCAACATTTTATTTGCCTAAAATAGTGCACAAAAGTTCTGGTTTCTTTACACCACTGCTAACACATGTTACTTCATGTTTTCTTTCTTTTTTTAGTTCTTTCATATATTGTATCCTGACCACAGTTTTCCCCCTTCACTCCTCCCAGTCCTTCCCCCCACCTCTTCTATCCCCCAGATCCACTCCTCCTCCATTTTCCTTCAGAAAATAACAGGCCTCCCAGGGATATCAAGTTGCAATAAGACTAGACACATATTCTCATAGCAAGGCTGGATGAGGCAACCTAGTAGGAGAAAAAGGATCCCAAGAGCAGTCAAAAGAGTCAGAGACACCCTCACTCCCACTGTTAATAGTTCCGTAAGAGCACCAAGCTACACAACCATACATATCTGCATAGGACTTAGCTTTGACCCATACAGACTCCCTGATTGTTGCTTCATCTCTGTAAGCCCCTATGAGCCCTGCTTAGTTGATTTCATGGACCATGTACTCATAACGTTCTTGACCCCTCTGGCTCCTACAATCCTTCCCCCCTTCCATAGGATGTTTTCAATAACATGTTTATAGGTATGAAGTGGTATCTCACTTTATCATTTCTTTAATGATGGGCAGTGATGCACACCTTTTTCTGGGCTTATTGACCCCTTGTATATCTTTGGAAGAATGGTTACTCAAGTCTTTCTTCAGTTTTAATCAGATTTTTTATTTCTGTTGATAATTGTGTTGTGGGAATTCATATATTTTAATATAAATATATTGTAGATTTATAGTTTGCAAGTGTTTTCTCATGGTTTGTAAAATTTAAAGACTCATAATATAAACTTTTTTGACTAAGTTATACTAAATTATACTAAAGTTATATATACTTATATACTTAAGTTATACTAAAAAAGATACACTGATAATATTTGAACTTGGAACATAAAGTATATGTATGTAAATCTCAAGGTAAAAATAATAGATTGATTCATTCATTCACTTACCAATTAATTTAATATTTTGCAAACATCTATTGTATATCCTAATAGTAAATGTTCCATGATACAAAGATAGTAACAGAGTTCCTATCTTCAAAGAGACTATCATGAAGGGAAAACCGGATGATAGTTTTTGAAAAGAGAACAAGTTACACCATCTCTCTGTGTAGTATTGGCACCTCCTGCTTCTCAGGTCTGATCTCCCTCTCAGTCTGTGCTTCTAGCCATCCTCTTTCTCTTTGGCCTTTCCATATCTCCTAGACTTGAGCGTTCATGATGCTTCATCTAACCTCTACCCCAAGAACTAATTCCTAATTATTTCTTGAGTTTTGGTTTAAAGGCCACTTCTTCAGTGAGTTCCTGCTGACCTCCCACTTCTAGTTGTGAGCTTACAGTTTTTTGAGCTTCATCCCATTTGTTACTCCTTCTTCAACATTTGCTTGTCCATTTCATTCCAGAGTCTCTCTGATCTGAGTGTTACCATTGTCTGCATTGACCTACCTCACTGTTCTCTTTCAGAGTATATGTAGCACTTTGTGATGTAAGAACCTGGCTAAGTTGTAGAATTCCCTTTTTAGCAAGTCCAGTTATGAAGGTCTGTGAGAGATATTCTCCAGAGTTGAGCAGAGGAAGGCTGAAGTCACTTGGAGCTCAGGGCAAACACAGGCTACTGATCTAACCTGCCTCTTTGGTGTGAAGTGGAAAATAGGGCCAGTTGCATGGACTTTACCTCTGGGAAGTTGGGTCCTGCCTTTTTATTACTTCCAGCACACCAAGGTCAGCTGGTGAGTGATAAGGCAACCGGAGTGGATACAGGTTTCCCTCCATCTTTCGGTTCCTCCCTCTTCATTTCTCCTTCCTGCTTTTCCAATATGCGGTCCTCCAGCTCAGCCTCAACTGGGACAACAGCAGATATACCTTCTATCTGCTTCTGTGGGTAAACTTTGAGACAGAAACAATTTTCTTTCCCTTTGCAGCTTATATAAATAGCACTATCACTGTCCTCTTCTTTTCTCCATTGCTTCTTCTACTAAAAGAGGGGTAGTATGCTACAAATTACAAAACTGAGGTGAGAGGAGCCTCCGTCACATCTCCCCTGCTCTACTGTTAATTAGCTGTGGTTATGGTCCCTCTCTTTAAAATGAAGATGTTTATGATAGTACTTGTTATAACTGTTATGAAGATTGAAGGGAACACTGCATGCGTAGATCAATGCCTGGGACATATAAGCCGCACACATAAACATGATAAATAAAAACATAAGAAATATAATGAATTATAAAGTTTTTGGAAGTACAGACTTTTTTTTTTTTTTCTTGTTAGGCAGTGTACTTCAGCACCTTCGAGAATGCCTACTGTTTGCCAGAAAATTTAGAGTTTCAGTTGTGGTGGTCAGACTCCCTTTTGGGCTCATGAGAATTTGAAAATAGATTCAAATGGATTTGAGCACACTTTTATTAGAGTTTAATCACAAGTGCCACTCTGATGTGGGGATCCTGGAGCAGAAGAATATAGGTAAAAGGTTCCGTAGAGCTGATGTTGTGCGAGTTTGTGTGGCTGTGTCCTCAAGGCTGATGTCTGCATGGTCAGGAAACCAGACTTTCCACAAACATGCAAGTCTTATAAAATGAGAATCTACTCACTACATACAAATATATTCTTTTTTTTTAATTTATTTATTTGTATTTCATGTACATTGGTGTTTTGCCATGGGTGTTGAGTCTTCAGGAACTGGAGTTACAGACAGTTGTGAGCTGCCATGTGGGTGCTGGGAATTGAACCAGGGTCCTCTGGAAGTGCAGTAAGTGCTCTTGACCACTGAGCCATCTCTCCAGCCCCCACAAATATATTCTTAATATTTATTGTAATTCTCTATCAAAGTAATGCTTATAGGATCAAAATATAGTTGTTTTTTTAATTAAAAATAACTTATTTTAAGAATCACTCTTAAAATCTCTCCTTGCATATTTTTTCCTTGAATTTTTTAAAAAAGTTTTTCCTAAGTCTGTTTTCTAATTACAAAACACAATAATAATATATTGTTACCTGAATTTATAAAAATTAATGACTCAGTCAATTCTTGTGTTGTAGCCTATATTCATCCAGAGACTCTTTCTGTTACTAATTAAACATCCTAAATAAATTGATTTTTGAGACACCTTTCAATTTCTGTTTAAAAATGATAATCTTTAACGCAGCAAAACCCACTATAGCGAGCCTAATTTCCATTCCAAGGCTGTAGCATGGGCTAAATGTCAGGTAAATAAATGAAATAACTTGACCACAGTAAACCATGCAAAATAGTTTCTCATTAACCTCTCAAAATTGCTAAAAATTTTACACCATGTCATACATAGGTCAGGTTTTCTATTGGTAGTTTAGGACTCTCTTAAAAAAACCTTTTTGGGAGCCAGGCGGTGGTGGCGCACGCCTTTAAGCCCAGCACCTGGGAGGCAGAGCTAGGCGGATCTCTGTGAGTTCGAGGCCAGCCTGGTCTACAGAGTGAGATCCAGGACAGGCACCAAAACTACACACAGAAACCCTGTCTCTAAAAACCAACAAAACAAAACAAAACAAAACAAAAACAAAACCCTTTTTTTTGTATGTTCACTAGAAAAGTGTACTCCTTCATAATTCTGGGGGAAGAGGACTGATTTATCAGTTATCCAGGGTCACTACATCATTTCTTTGTTCCTGGAGTTGTGAAATATTTCCAACCACACCAGGTCTAATGAGAAATACTGTCATCTTCAGTGCTAAAATTACTTGCATTCAATTCTTTAGCACCCATGCAGAGCAACTCTATCTTACACCCTCAGAGTGGCAAATTGCTCCTCAGGTCCTCAGTTTGAGTGCCCCTCCAGCCTCTGGCCATTGTGGCATCAGTGAATGCATACTTAGGAAAGGAAATCTGACCTAGCTATTTGCCTAAAGCAAAGAGAAATGTGGAATGAACCTGCTTAAATACAGCAATGATGCATGATGTTGAGTTAACTAATAGTTTGAATTATGTACAGCCTTTCTTTCCTCTCCCAACCTAGCTGATTAAGTGTGTTTGCTTGAAGTTATTATTAAAACTTACATTTATCTTCTTCAGTTTCTCAGTTTTATTCATTAGAAACTAAAGGAGACATATTTATCTTAGTTTCATTCTTAAGTGGAAGTTTTTTTTTTAATTTTATTTTATCACTAATTTAAGGAAGAGAAATAGGACTAAGGAATGAAGGCAAAATGAACATTGTTCCCTATACTGTAAAATACAAACATCACTTATCTGTTCTTCATGCACTTAGGAGCGTGTGTGTGTGTGTGTGTGTGTGTGTGTGTGTGTGTGTGTGTGTGTATGTGTGCTGTAATATGTGTAGTACATATGTGTGTGCTCCACGCACATACATGTGCCAATATACGTACCCATGCACAAACGTGAGGCTTCCAGGGCAGGTCTCCAAGTGTCTTCCTCCATCACTCTCTACCTTATCATTGTCTTGAGACAAGGTCTGCCACTGAACCAGAAGCTGGCTGTTTTGCTGGCTGCCTGGCTGCCTGGCCATCAAGCTCTGGAGATCTCCCCATCTCCGTCCCACATCGTTGTGGATGTAGGCAGCCACATGTGGCACTTAACATGGTTGCTGGGAATTCAAGTTCAGGTCCTCATGCTTGCACAGTGAGTTCTCTTATTGATGAAGCCATTTTCCAAGCACTTACCTATTTTTATAAAATAAATTTCCAAGGGACAAGACAGAACTACCCATTGATCACCTTTCAGTGTCTTCTCAAGAATAATGAATGTTAGCTACTTACCTTGTGGTGAATTTGTCTCCCGAGCTTAGATTGAAGCAGTATCTTAGCTCAGATTCCCAAGTCAGACCCTGAGAGGAGGTGTTCTATCTAACTGATGCTTTACACTGAGATCCAAGGGAAATTCAAACAGACAAGATGGAGCTGGGACAGAAGGAGGAAGAAGCTAAGAAATCTCAGGAAAAAAAAAAAAACATGCTGGTGTCATCAACTTTATCCTTTGGTAGAATGCAGGGCGTTCAGGGAGTCTCAGAGTCATCAAAAACCACAGCAAGGGAAAGGGACTGGCCCAGGTGAACACTGATTCCCACGTGCTCTGAATGTGTCTGAGATGGCCCTCCTCCTCCGTTGTTGCACACAGGCTTTCCTACTGAAGTACCCCAAATTTGATAGTGAAAGTGCAAAAAATGGTTCAGTAAAGATGAAGAAATGCAGTGGAGCACCAATCTTGTCTGTCTCAGGATGGTACAACCTGGTGCTGATGTGTGACACTGGACAAACTCTCTTGCCAGTTCATGAAGGAGTAGACAATTTCCACTGGAATATTCATGTATATTTCTTGTGTGGCCTTTTGTGGATCTGATTTCATTTGCTAATAACGCAGATCTCTATGTGGTGTTGGAGGTCTCTTTTCCTGTCTCTCCACTGTGAGGCAAGTCAGTTCTGAGGCCAAACCTGTCTACAAATTTCTGATATGTGGAGTGAATTCACTCTTTCCTTTCCATTAAGATACTGCAGGAATAGAAATATCGTCCTTGGGAAGAAATCCCTCCAGGTCTAGTGACTTTATTATTCAACCTCTAGGCATGAGGACCTGGCAGAGGCTGTGGCTTAAAGGAACTACAGAACGTGATAGTCCAGTCTGGTGGACATGACTAGCTCTGCCCTGAGGTTGAACTCTTGCCCTCTAACCCCAGATACATCTTCACAATCTGAGCTCTGAGGTTCTTATAGGCATTTTACATCCTCTCACACTGGCAAAGAGAGAGCAGGGTTCATAGAAGGAGTCTGAACTGGTTCAGGGAAGCTTGCTCCTGGTCATTGCTATCTTTGAGGTGTTCAGGGCTCATGTCTGAACCATCTTTTAAATATCTTAACTGCCACTTCTGCCCAGGGTGGCACGTGATCTCCTTTGAGAGAAAGCACCTTTTCTGAATTATCAGAACAAATCCATTGCCTGTCAGAATATTATGAGATTCCTAAACATAAAACAGCACAATGGTGGGACTTTCCACTTCATGCCCTGGCAACAAATTCTGAGGATGAAATTGCTTTATAGCAGCATCACTATGATGAAACTGTCCCTAGCCTGCTGGGTCTGTGATGTTCTTACACAGGTTTGGGATGTACTGAAGTAACTACAGACCTTTCTCTAGCACAGTGATGCCCAATTTTGGCATGTAAATGAGAAATTAGCAAGTATTATGTTTTACCAATCCCATACTTTGTATTATAGCAGCTATCATTGTTCAGTTTAGTAGGCAGCATGTTTATTCTTTGACATTTGATGACTCATGTCACCATGCGGTCTTCTCTAAATGAGCCTTTTAAGCTGTAAAGGATTGCCTCTCCAGATGATAGGCAGTAAGTCTTCAAACTGATTTCTTGTTTGCATTTTGTTTCAGCTGCTAGAAACTTTAAAAATCATTGTTTAGTTTTTGAAAGCTTCATATATGTGTATAATGAATTATAATCATTTTCATTCCCCCTTCCATCCCGCTTCCCCTCCCTCTCACATCCTTCTCCTTCCCAACAAATCCTCCTCAGAACTTTGATTCTACACTTGATCCACTGTGTTTAATCATGTTTTTTGCTTGAGCAGGAGTGAGAGGATATATATTGGAACATAGGCAAACTGATCCGTGAATACACCACTGAAGAAAATTATCCACTTCCAGAAGCCATTAACTGTCAACAATCCTCAAGGATAAGTGGGGCTTCATAAACCCCTTTCCCTCGCACCATGAAGTACTGACAGATCTTGAGGTAACCAGAGCTGCCATGAGTTCCTGAGTGTCACATCATGTCCAGAGGACGTCTTTCTCTAGCACAACTCTCCATCCTTCAGCTCTTCTGTTCTTTCCACCACTCTTGTGCACTGTTCCCTGAGCCTTGGAGGGATCATCTACATGGCTCTGTAAGGGGCAAGCACTATACCCTTCCTTCTTCTCAGCACTTCAACCAGACAAGTGATGAGTGTCTATTCAATATGAAGTTCCCTGAGGAAGGCTCAAAGCAACACTAATCTACGGATGTAAACACAAGTATTGAGAAGGCAGTTTGACCACATGCACTTTTAATAAAACTATAACTACTGAGATTTTTTTTATAGCATCTCAGTTGTATGTTCTAGACAAAACTGAATACTGCCTCCCTTTTATGCAGTGGCTAAAGTATCTGGAATTGTGTGTGTGTGTGTGTGTGTGTGTGTGTGTGTGTGTGTGTATGTGTGTGTGTGTTTTGATTCCAAGATGGGGTTTCTCTGTGTGATAGCCCTGGCCTGGTTGTCCTGGGACTCACTTTGTAGACCAAGCTGGCCTTGAACTCACAGAGCTCATCTGCCTCTGCCTCCCAAGTGCTGGGATTGAATTTTGTGTTTCTAATAGAAGCCAAATGGCCCTGTCTGCTCTCTGCCATAGTATGGGGATATTCTTTTCTCATACTGCAGTACTTCCCTCTTATCTCTTAAGAATCCATATCATACATTGATAATCAGGCCATGCTAGATCACACCCTTTTTCTAGAGAGAGAGCCTGTTTAGACATCAGCCATCTGTTATTGAAGATTAGCTTAATTTAATATTATGTCCCTTTCAAGAAAAAAAAATATATATATAAAGTGAAAAGCCATACTTTAAATAATTACAATTCACTGGTCAATTTCTCAAAATAAAGTGATATATGATATTTGATATTGATATTTGATAAGTGATATTTAATAGTCTATATTTACACTAATAGGTAGAGAGAACATAAGATTTATTGAGGTCATGTACAAAGTTCCAGAAAATATAGATAGATGCTGTCATAGGTTTAGGCTGAAGATTCTGTCTCATCTGGTCCCTCAGCCATTCAGTCCCAAATAAACACACAGAGGCTTATATTAATTATAAACTGTTTGGCCTATTGCTCAGGCTTGTAACTAACTAGCTCTTATGCTTAAATTAACCCATAATTCTTGTCTATGTTTAGCCACATGGCTTGGTACCTTTTCTCAGTCCAGCATTCTCATCTTACTTCCTCTGTGTCTGACTGGTGACTCCATCTCTGCCTTTGCTCTTCCCAGCCTTCTTCTAGTCTGGTCACTGCTGTGGATGTCTTTCTGTATGCTGTGAAAATGTGTTGCTATGATTGATTGATATATAAAATGCTGATTGGCCAGTAGCCAGGGAGAAAGTATAGTATAGGTGGGATAAGCAGAGAGGAGAATTTTGGGAAGTGGAAGGCTGAGTCAGGAGACGCTGCCAGCTGCCACTGCCATGAAAAGTAAGATGTAAAATACTGGTAAGCCACAAGCTACGTGGCAACTTATAAATTAATAGAAATGGTTTAATTTAAGATATAAGAACTAGATAGCAAAAAGCATGCCACAGCCATACAGTTTATAAGTAATGTAAGTCTCTGTGTGTTTACTTGGGTCTGAGCAGCTGCAGAAGCTGGGTGGACACAGGAAACTCCAGCTACAAGTCACCCTGCCTACACTTCCTGTCTGGCTACTGGCCAATGGTGTTTTATTAAACCAATAGGAGTGACAAATCTTTACAGTATACAAGACCATTATTCCACAGCACATAGGGGTTTTCTTTAGCTTAAAGAAAAATTAAGTTTAGTGTGCATGTGTGTGTGTGTTTGTGTGTGTGTGTGTGTGTGTGTGTGTGTGATGTATATAGGGGGTCAGAAGACAACTCATGGGAGTTAATTTTCTCCTTCCAAATTTGAGTTCCAGGGACTGAACTCAGATCACCAAGCTTGGTGTCATGTGCCTTTACCCACTGAGCCATCTTGCTCATCCAGAATTTTTAACTTTCCTAAATAAGTATGAGTTTGCTATATCCTCAACTATTTCTGACATCCAAATGGTCAAATGATCTTTCTTTTACTGTTTGCTTGGTTAAAACAAACTTCCCTGTTAGTGTGTGTGTGTGTGTGTGTGTGTGTGTGTGTGTGTGTGTGTTAGAACTTGTGTTTCTTCATGGCCTTCCAGTCCATGAACAAAGCTGAGCCATGGTAATGGAGGAGAACGATCTTATACCAAGGTGCCGAAACTCTGCCTGTGACTCTTTCCACTCCCACATACATCTGCTTTCCAGAAGTACACTTATGACCAATTCTGCTGAGTATGATGAGACATACATCTAAAAGAACATTTAGAAAGTATCCAGATTCTGTGTGCCACTCAAAGGTGTTTGAAGCCATAGTTGAAACTTCTGCAGCTCTGTCCACTGAAGATGCTCACCTCCTGTGCAATGTCCTTGTCTTTTTTGCCTGCCCAGGAGGACTGAATCTGCTCTAGCTCTTTCATGCCTCTGAGAAACTCCCAATAAGACAAAGACGGGGGCAGTTCAGAGCTCTCAGGCAGGCAGTGCCACCTTTGAACCCAACATCTCAAATAGAGTTTATGACGGAATATCTTCAATATTTCCTCAAAAGCCCTTTGAGGGACTCAGGCATCAGAGCAAGGGCTGCTTGGGAGAGGAAGCTCTTAGGTAGCTGCCATCTTGCCTTTAGTCTTTATTCATAAATTCTCATCTCATAGAACCTTGAAGTGTTTCTTAATTTCTTAGATGGCACACCTACCTACCTACTTATCTATCTATCTATCTATCTATCTATCTATCTATCTATCTATCATCTATCATCTATCATCTAATAAATTGTTTGAAAATCTCATACATATATGTGTTTTGATCATGTTCATCCCTCATTCTCTCCTCTCCAATTTTAATTCCTCTTCATCCCCCATCCTGCCACGATTTCCTCCCAATTTCATGTGCTCCTTTTCAAAACCCACTGAGTCCACTTAGTGTTGCTTTTATATACATGGGTTTATGGCCATCTACTAGAGCATGGGTAGCCTCCCAGGGGTCACATCTCCAAAGAAAAATGACTTTCCTTTTCATATAGCAAGTACAGCTCAGAAGGGAGTGCTGGCCTAGCATGTGAGAGGGCATGGGCTCCATCCTCAGTACCACAAAACAAATAAACAAACAGATAAATACTAGTTTGGGGGAGTTTGTTTAACATTCATACAAGTAAATGAAGTCAGTATTTGTTAGTACATACTAAGCTGATGTGCTAGACACTGTGGAAAGTGCTAAAATTGCATTATTTAATTTTATATTCAAAATTACACAAAACTGGTGCTTAAAATTTACACTAAAGAACAGAGAGGAGTGAACCTTATTAAGAGTTTGTTAGTGTGAAACACCTCGTGAGTGGAAGAAACAAACTTCAGAGCCAGGTCCAGCTTTCTTTGCAGGTGCTGCTTTTATGTGTAAAGGGACTGCTTTAGAATTTCTTAGAACATGCAAACTCCAACAAAGCATATAGCATATTAGAACAAGCCCTGGGCTCTTGAAGTCTGTGTTGGAAGATGTGTCCTCACCTTGTTGTGTTGTTTCTCTATTGGTTTCAAAGTTGCTAATAAGATGAGTTTGCCTTTTTCAAAACCTGACATCCAGTGCACCTCCCCCACCCATATGATTTGGTAGGGCTTTTCTTTAGATCCATTTTCTCCTTCACTGTCCCTGCTGGGTCTCTGGACTGTCTGTGCTTTCTTCTGGGTACCCGAGAAGGCCCCCCATCTTCCTGCTGTTGTTCTAGGAACGTTGTTAAATGACGCACATGTGTCTTCACTTGCTTTGCACTGCATTTTACTTTACTCAGCACTGGTGTTTGTGCTTGGAATGCATGTTCTTTAACCACTGTCACCTTTGATCCACAGGCAGCCTTATAGACATTCCATTCATCTTAAAAAAACAACTTTCCTAGTGCGTCTAAAGATTTAAATAACAAACCAGATTTCAAAACTGTCAAAGATTCCCCCAACACTCTTTTCTTTGGAAATAGAATTGTGAAACGATGTTTTCTCTTTTATTTTTTAAGTCATAGAAACCAATATTAGCACTAAGAAAGTCAATAATTCAATTCAACTCACTAATATGTGGGGAGAATTTCCACTGACATTTCTCAGAAGGATTTATTTTTGCTACAAATATTTCTTCAATCAAGTTGATAAATACATATTTTTTGAGTTTAGAGGTGATGATATTTTAGAAAAGGCAACCTCCAGTCAACTCCAGGATCAGCTCTAATGAGATTTTGTTAAGTAAATCAACCCCCTCACTTCTCCACTCCCCACCCCCATCTCTTTCAAATACATACATTCATAATCCACATATGTATGGATCACACACCAACATACACTGGTAATATACATATATTCATACACTTGCACATACACTTACAGAAACATTATCTGTCACTCTCTTTGTCTCTTTCTCTCTCTCACACACACAAACACAAACATATACATATACAGTATTGCTTTGATTTCTGTTGTTTTGATGAACACCATAACTCAGCAACTTATTAGAGGAAGAGTTTATCTGGCCTTATGGTTCCAGAGGCCTAAGAGTCCATCATAGAGGGGATGTGGCAGGCATGGTGGCTGGAGTGGCAAGTTGATAGCTTACATTATGAACCACTAGAAGCAGAGATAGGAACTAGAAGTAGGAAAGGCCTTTCAGATCTCAAATCCTTTCTGGCAAGGACACATTTCCTAAGCCTGTTAAAACAATGCCCCTAACAGGAGTCCAAGTGTTAAAATGCCCGAGAGTATGGGAGACCTCCTTCAAATCTCCACATATATACAACGAGAAAGGACCATATCTTCCCCCATTCTCCCTAACACCCCATATTTTTTCCAAAATACCCCCATCCCAACTTTATGTTATATTTTTAATAACCCACTAAGTCCAATTAGTGCTGTCCATATGTACATGGGTACTGGGCCATCCTCCAGAGAATGGGAAACCTACTGGTGGCATACTCTAAAGAAAGAATGATTCTCCCTTAAAATTTAACTGTTGAAGTAACTTCCAAACCTCTCTCCAAAAGAAATGTGCACATGCGTTTTCCCATCAGCATGGTATGGTCCTTCCATTTTATTCCTGGCCCTGTTAGGATTTGCTGTCACTTATTTTGGATTTTGGGTCCCTCTAGTGTGTGCAAAATAATTGCTTATTGTGGCTTTAATCTGCATTTCCCTAGTAACTGATGATGTGATAATACAAAACACATTTTTATTCTGCATGTATTAGATAATTTGTTTAGGGTAATTGTGTATGTAAAATGTTAGGGTTTGAAGATGAATCCCACCGCGCTCCACCACACAGGCCCAGGTATTGACTGCTTGGTCCACAGCTCACAGGCCGTCCTCATCCCCCAGCCTCATTCTTCCTTTGTGAGTTCTTTACCAAATCCTGCCATGATGGACTGGAGGTCAAACACAAGGGAAGCCAAAATAAACCTAGTTTTTCAAAATTGTGTGTGTTAGACATTTTGTTGCTGTGATGTAAGTCTAACCAATACACAAACTGAGTGTACCATATTAAATTATAAAGAACAAATACAAAAGCATCCAGTTTTCTTATTATTGAATGTCAAGACTCTGTGTTGGTCATAGGCCTCTATCACATACACCTTTGGCCGATGTGTTCCTGGTCTTTTCATGCTGTTAACATCTTTTACGGAACAAAACTTAAATTTATTGAATTTAACTGTGTCTATGAAGTGTTTCGGTACAAACTTGTGTTGGTTTTCTACTATTTCATCTCCTGAGATTTTAGAGTTCTCTGCTTTAAATTTAAGTTTGATGTCCATTTTGAGTTAATTTTTGTGAAAGAAATAAGGATCATGTCAAGAATCTTCCTTCCTTTTCCTTCTCCTCCTCTTTACTCATCTTCTCCCCTTGACCTTTCTTTAGCTCCTCCACACCCTTCTTTTCTTCCTCCCTCACCCTTCCTTCTTTTCCTCTTTTTCCTGCTCCTCTTCACCTCCCCTTCTCCCCATCTTCTCTCACTCACCTGTCCCTTTCTCCTCCCTAGACTTGTCCCTTTCCCCTCAATCCTCCTTCTCCTCTTCCTCCATTTCTCTTCTCACTCTCTTTGCCTTCCCCTCACTTCTTCTCTTCTTCCTTCTCTCCATCCGTTTCTCCTCCCTATCCCTCCCCTCTCCTCTCCTCTTCTCCACCCACATTCCTGCCCCTCCTCCTCCTTTCTGATTCCAGTTATTCTAGGGACATTGATTGAGAAAAATATTTTCTCCATCTTATTCCCCTGCTCCTTTGCCAGACATCTTTTGAATATTATATCTACATGGGCTTACTTCTGGGTTTACTACCCTGCTTTTTAGATACATTTATCAATATGTTGCCAGTACCAAATGGCTTGATATTGTAGCTTTGCATACAGTAAGTCTCAAAGTTCAGGATTTCTTAGTCCCCTGACTTCATTACTTTTCTGATATATTGGGTCTGTTCTTCATCTTTTGCCTTTCTGCATGAATATTAGAATCAATTTATTGATCTCTACAAGGTAATTTCCTGAGGTTTATATAGGAAATGCCCCCGGCTTGTAGAGTAAACTAAAAGAGCTGACATCTCATACAACACAGCACCTTTCTAAGCATAGAGAAGCCCTCACTCTAGTCAGGCAGGTCTTTGATCACTTCATCAGTCTGGTGTTTTCCTCCTTTAGACATGGCAATCTTTTGCTAGATTTTCTACATGTTTGGTACTAATATACATGGTATTTTACTAATTTCTAATTTACTTTTTTCATTTCTAGGGTACAAGGAAATAACAGACTTCCATTTATTAACATTTTACTTTGCCTATCTGTAATAAGTTTTTATGATTCCCAGAAGCATTTTTTCAAATACGTTTTATATTTTGTGCACACGTGTTCATTTTGTTTGAGAATGAAACACCTTATATCATGCTTCCTTTTCTGTATGTCTTTTATATTTTATTTGGAAGTAATTTTTAATGATTTCTTTTGTTTTTAAGATTATAATATAATTTCACCATTTCTCCTTCTCTTACCTTCCTCCAAACCCTCCCACATACTTCTCCCTGCTCTCTTTCAAAATCACGGCTCCTTTTTAACTAATTGATTATGGTTACACGCTTGTACATATTTCCTAAATATCACCTGCTCAGTGTGTTTAATGTCACTTGTGTGTGTGTTTTCAGGGCTGACCATTGGTATTCGATAACCACTTGGTGTGCTCTTCCCTGGGGAAGACTATTTTTCCTACTCTCAGTATTTCTTAGTGTGGTGTTGAGTCCCTGTGGACTTTCCCCTTTTCACTTTGTTGTGTCTATTATTGTCCTTGTCCTGCTCACTTTTGGAGAGTCATGTTGGTGAGACTTCTGATATTATAAGGAGACACAGTCTCACATCTTTTATAACATTTTCTTATGTTTATTATGCATTAGCTAAGACTTTTATGAAAAAGTGCAGTCATCTAACACAGCCTTAGGGCACTTCACAAATGAGTGGTGTCGAAAGACTCTAGAAGGCAGAAGACTGAGAGGATTGCATAATGTGTCTTCAGTACACAACAGGCATGCTGTGCCCATGAACCCTTAACCAGTAAGACTGCCTGCAAAAGACCACACTAATTGACATCCAGCATGAATGGGGGTGCAGCTCACAAAGTCCTACCACCAAATTTTGTAGCAATAGGCAATAGGTAGCTGCAGAGAGAAGGGTAAGTTTTCTGTTATGGTCAGTCCTATACCCATGTACGTATAGGTAACATAATTGAACTTAGTAGGCTATCTATTTGTCTATCTATCTATCTATCTATCTATCTTTCTTTCTTTCTTTCTTTCTTTCTTTCTTTCTTTCTTTCATTTTCTTTCTTTCTATCTATCTATTATCATATGTCTCTCTACCAACCTACCTACACACACACACACACACACACACACACACACACACACACACACACCAATCATAAAAGAAGAGGACATGTATTTGAGAGTGGGATGCAAGGAGACACAGGAGAGACTGGGAAGAAGGAAGGAGTGGATATGATGAAAATGCACTATACTTCTGTATGAAATTCTCAATACAGTATTAAGAAATAAAACAGAAAAAAAGAGATTTGAGGAGCAGTGTTGGGAAGGGACACTCTTAATTCAACTCTAGTGTTAAGACTTGAGAACCTGTTTTTTCACTGTACATATTTCTTTATTCCACTTGAATTTTTTCAGGTACTGAGGATAAAATCCAGGGCCTTATGTATGCCAGGCAAGCACGAGACTCTTGAGCTGCATCTCAAAATCCAATGTTGGATTCAATCACTAATATTTTCTGAATGACTTTTACATCTATGTGCACATGTCTGTAGTTCCCTTTCTTAGAGTGTCTTTACATGGTTTTGAATTACAGTAGTGACCACTTCATATGAGTTAAGAAGTTTATGTTTACATTCTCGGAAGAGCTTAGGAAGGCTTGGTGTCATTTAAAAGGTCTAAATAGTTCAACAGTAAACACATCTGGGCCTGACACTTTCTCTCTCTCTTTGAAAACTTTCTAATTATTAATTTTATTTCTTTAGAAGATGCAGGTTATATAGGTCTCAAATTATGCTTATAATTGTGAGTTTCCATTGGCTGTCTTTCAGACCATCAGTTTATCTTGATATTTGTGGTTACTGAGCTCTTCATAATATTTTATTATCATTTGAAAATCTGTGAGGCCAATAGTGATAACCATCTTTCCCAAATTAGCAGTTTGTGTCTATTCTCTTTATACTTCTTTTAAAAATCAAGTGTCTTGTTTATCCTCTACTGCTTCTCCATTTTCAGTTGGATTTACTCTGTTACCTCTTACATCTTCTCTGTGTCTATATTTCCTCTTTTCCATTCCTGAAGTCCCAGCTCAGATGGTTTATTTTATACTTTTCTTTTTTCTAAGATACACATTCAAAATTACAGTTTATCTCTTAGCCCGCTTTTGCTGCAGCCCATAGATTTTAATAAATTGTATTTTTATTTCTGTAGAGTTCAACTAGTTTTAAATTTCTCCTGGAACTTTAAAAATCTATTTTAGGTTATGTGTTTGTGTGTTTTTCTTGTACAAACATATAATGCCCTTGAGGCTAGAAGAGGACACCAAATCCCCTGAAACTGGAGTTAAAAATGATTATGAGCCACCACGTGAGTACTGGGGGCTGAACTAGGGTCCTCTTCAAGAGCAGCAAGTGCTCTTAGGTACTGAGACATCTTTCTAGCTGCTGTCTTTTGTTTTAGGCACAGGGTCTCACTACATAACCTTGAACTTCCAATCCTCCTGCCTCAACCCTCTTGAAGGCTGGAGTAACAGGAACGTTATTCTACTATGCCCAACTAAAAAGTGGGTTTTCTAGGGCATCTTTTAAAAACTTACTACTTACCTTGCACACACACATTCACCGACATGCACACAGGTGTAAGCACTTTCACACACGAACACCTCCTCTTTATTTTATTTATCATTTATTTATTTATTTATTTATTTATTTACTTACTATTTGTGTGTGAGTGTTCTGTCTTCCTGTACATCTGCATCAGATCCGATTGTAAATGGTTCTGAGCCACCACATAGTTACTGGGAATTGAACTTAGGACCTCTGGAAGAGCAACCAGTGATCTTAACCACTGTGCCATCTCTCCAGCCCCCCTTTTTTTGTTTTACTTTTTCTTTTTTAGAGATGTATTTATTTATTATGTATACAGTGTGCCTGCAATCCAGAAGAGGACACCAGATCTCATTATAGATGGTTGTGAGCCACCATGTGGTTGCTGGGAATTGAACTCAGAACCTTCGGAAGAGCAGCCAGTGCTCTTAACCTCTGAGCCATCTCTCCAGCCCCCCTCTTTATTTTAGACTGAAGCATGCAGGTGCAGCAAAGCAAGGAAGATGGACGTGCAAACATTTAGTTGACGTGGTTAGAACTGAATGAATCGTGTTTGCTCATGCCAAGCTAGACTTCTTTGTCCACTACAGCTAAGAAACATCATTTCTCAGTCATCTTCATGTGGTGCTCTGATGCCTTGTGCCCAGAAACCCTGCATTTCAGGATCACATTTCTTCCTGTTGTTAGAAACACAAGCACAAACAAAGTAGTTCAAATTTCTATGTCTGAGATAATCAACTCTCTGGCCTAGTGCAGGCAGCCCCTGAGCTATGCTCAGCGATCCAAGTCATTCCCCAAGCAATGGCTTCTAAGTTGCCTTACAGGGGCTGCGGTCCTGAGGGTTTGGACAGCAACAGTGATGTTGAGCTCGTTGCTAGCTTCTCTATTTTCAGATATTTCCAGTTTTCCTAGTTATCTTGGTCGATTTGATACACACTAGAGTCTTCCGAGAGGAAATCCTGGAGTCATGTAGATCAGATTAGCCTGTAGCATTGTCTTCACTGCTGATTGATACAGGAGGGAGCCCACCGTGCGTAGCATCATCCCTAGGCAGGCAGTCCTGATCTGCTTAAGAAAGCTGGGTAGGAACAAGACTGTGAGTAAGTAGAAGGCAATGTTCTTACATGGTTCCAGCCCTGACATCCTTAAGGATGAACTGTGATCTGTAAGTGCAGACCAAATAAGCCCTTTCCTTCCCAAGTCTCTTTTTGTCAGTATTTTATCCTAAAAACAGAGATAAGGTAAAACAGTATTTGAATCTTTGTACTTAACTCTGTCAGTCATGGGATTCTGTATAATGTCCTCATGTAATTCTCATTATGTTTCTTTTATTATAAGAGGATTTTTTAAAAAAATTTTTAAAATTTTTATTTATTTATTTTTTTTTATGAGACAGGGTTTCGCTTTCAAGTGTTGGGATTTAAGGTTTGGCCACCACTGCCTAGCAAGAGAAAAGTTTTCTACTCTTATTTTGGCCTAGAGAAAATCTACTGGCCTCCTATGAGTTTTTTGCTATTTGACAAGAGATGCCTGTCATTCCCTTGTATCCTTGACATCCACTCTGTTTCATTATGTAAGGATAGATGGGAGCACTAACATGAAGTAGATTATGGAAAGAATATGTAGAACAATATATTCTCACATATTAATATCCATAGCTCTATTGGTCTGGACAATAAATATTTTAAATTTCCATAAAAATTTATCCAGAAGATTTATGTTCCAGAATTTTCAATAGCAGCTGGAATGATATTATCTAAAAGAGAGCTGGTTTTAACATTTTATAGAGCTTCTAGATGAGACACAGGATGAGATGTTCTTGTTATTAAGAAAGAAAGTCCCATAAGAATATTGAGATTTCACAACTGGTCAAAATGCAGAGGACAACTGACCATGGGGTGCCTAACCCCAGTTGCCCACCTACAATACAAACTCTATAGACAAGCCTTGGAGAACATTACAGAAGAGGGGAAAAGGAAATCTTGTGAGAGTTGGAGGACCAGGGCTTCTTCTGTCTATGACAAGCTGCACTCATTAGCTCTCAAAAATACAGTTGCTTAAAGGAGACCTGCATGATGACACCATCAGTCAATATGTCAATGTAGATAGGGAGCAATCTCACAAGACCCCAATTCTAGATGAAAAGCTAGAGGGAGTTAACGGCTGCTGAGAGATTGAGAGCCTCTCTTCTCTAAGGGTGAGTCCCCTGATAGGTTAGCCAATCTCATATGGTCAGCCCTAAACAGGTGCACATACCAGCAACACTAGATGGACTTGGTACATTGTGTGTGTATGTGTGTGAATAACAATAATTAAATAAGAAGTCATGAATTTGTGAGGGAGTGGAGGCCCATGGGAGAAGTTGAAGAGATACAAATGGCAGAAATACAGAGCTCATGTGTGGATTTCTCAAAAACCCTAAAAAATAAAATAAGAATATTGGTTTTAGATGATTTCTAACAATTACATAAAACAGTGGTCATGTTGCAGGTAGAAAGCAAATACTTAGCATAAGATTTTCTTTCAGTCAAGACCACATAATTGATAGGATTGAAGCTGATTCCATGTTTTAAAACTTTTTGTTGTAACTTAAGTCATTTCCAAAATAAAACTATTGTGCTTGACCCTAATTGTGTGGCAGTTTTAAATATCATTTTGAGATTTCCTTCTCTGTTTTGTGTCTTTCTTTTTACAATATTTTCATTAAGACCAGGGCCTATGCTCTATCCTCTTAAGTTTTATCAGATTTGAGATTATTCCTCCCAGGAGAGCAAGACTGAGGCTGGGCTGTGGACAGATGTGCCTTGCTCTCTGGCATACTTCCTCTGGGGCTGTGAAGTGCTAGGATCCAAAGGTGACCGGCTCTGTAGCCATAAGCGTGTGTGACTCTGTGGAAGGTCATGTCCTTGTTTTGTTTCTGGTGCTGTGATATGATACTCCAATAGAAAAGCAATTTAGGAAAGAAAAGGTTTATTTTAGCTCACAAAACCCACTTTCAGGCTAGGTTCACATACTAATTAAATCAATCAAGATGCTTCTCTAAAGACATGTGCACAGGCCAATGTGATTTACATTGAGACCCCCTTCTCAGGGTATTCTATACTGTGACACATTGAAAATTAAAACTAACCATCATGAGTCATGTGTGAGGATTTTGTCATTCAAGTCATCCCTATGACTATTTTCATATGCGTCTCAAACATAGAACAGAGACAGACCACACTTGTTATGCTCTGTCTGAATTTCTAAGAGGTACAACATCTGTGAGCTTAACAGAATGATCATTGAAACAGTTCCATTGAATTGCCAGAGGGTGACATTAATAACCAAACAGAACAAAATTGCAATAATATATGAACTAACAGTGATATATGGAATCTGGGATATAAGCTTGAAAATGTTGATTCTTAAAGTTACACATTCCGGGAAATATGGCAATTTTCTAAAATACCTGAAAGGAGAAAGCTTAACATTTAAAATTATGTACTGTGATCCCAAGTTGTTATGTTCAATAAAAGTATGTGTGGATGGTTTAGGGTATCTTTGAAGACTCCTTTTTACAGATGGGAACATTTTAGTTATCTTTAAATTTATATATATCGATGTATTATTATTATTTATTTTGTGTGTGTGTGCTATGTGTATATATGTCTGTGTGCCTGCGTGTGCACATACATGCCATGACAGCATGCAGAGATCAGAGAACAACTGGCAGAAGTTGGTTCTCTCCTTCCACTGTGTGTTCTGGGGATCTAAGTCAGGTCATTAGAAATCAGAGCAGTTGCCCATTCTAGCTGATCCATCTCACCTCACCACCTCTAGTTTGCTTTCTACTTTATGTTTCAATGTCAGTAGAATCTTCTGTTAAATTTCCCCCATGAATCCATTCATTCACATCCAGAGAAATACTGACTTTATTTATAGCTTCTGCTTAAAATTTAATATTTGGAAGAGTTCAGTGACATGTTTTTTTTTTTCATAGTAACATAACACAAGGAGAAGCAGAAAGAGTTAAGGTGCATTCATTTCCATTTATGACACTCACATGTCACACTGCAGGAGAGCAAGCCAGTTAATTAAACTCAAGAAGAGCAAAAACTAGATAGCAGCCAAAGTCAGGCGAAGCTGGGAGCCCACGTCTCCACTTCCTTTTCTCTCCCTTTTGCAGGAGAAAATGTCTCACTTGGAGAGTGTGGCCGAAGACAGCACATCTGAAAGTCGAGAATGGGACTGCCACGGACCTTTTGACTACATTCATGTTTCATTCACCTAACTGACAAAATTAGGGCAATGAAAAGAGGAGGTAGTATTGGTGATCCGAGAGGTGCAAATGGGTTGGATCCCAAATGTCACCTGACTGTAGAAACCCCGGTTGTGTTAAGATAGCTTCTGACTTTCTATTTAAGCTCTACAATAGCATTTTAATTGAGTTATGTGCATAAAAATCATTTTAGAATGATGTTAAAATGTAGATTTTGATCCAATAGGTTGAATATTTCTAATTAGTGGGGCTGTGTATTTAGATCATTCCCCAAACCACATTTAAGAATTCAAGTCTCTCAATAACTGACAGCCACATCAGTCAGGTGCATGTGTGCCTCTGTGTGTGTGCCTCTGTATGTGTGTGTGTGTGTGTGTGTGTGTGTGTGTGTGTGTGTATGTGCGTGCGCGTGTGCCTTTGTGTATATGTGTGTGTGGGGTGGTTGTATTTGTGTGTGTGTGTATGTGTGTGTGGGGGGCGTGTGTGGGTGTGTGACATTCTGGCCTTAGTCCATCCTTAGGAGGGGCATAATTTTGGTGTGAATACATAGAGTCTGCACTATACTACTCAAATGAGTGAGTACTCAACTAAGTCATCACCAGCTTTAAGTGCTTCTGCAGAGTCCTCATCAGGGATCTGCTTCAGAAAATGATGTTTCCCCAGGAAGTGTGAGTGTTGGTATAGCCTATGCGCATATCAGTTGTTTTAGTTTATGTGAGAATTCAAATAGTAGCTCCATGAAAAACAGTTATTTAACCTTAGATTCTTCCCAGGTAGTTAAAAATGAGTTTTCCTTTCTCAGAATTAGTTGTATTTTAGAAATGAAGACTGGCTGGAGAGGTGGCTCAGAGGTTAAGAGCACTGACTGCTCTTCCAGAGGTCCTGAGTTCAATTCCCAGCAACCACATGGTGGCTCACAACCATCTATAATGAGATCTGGTGCCCTCTTCTGACCTGCGGTCATATATGCTGTATACATAATAAATAAATAAATCTTTTAAAAAAATAGAAATGAAGACATTGATTTAGCACTCTATTCAAGACTAACTTTAGAATCTTAATTTGTATAATCCTTGGGTGGCTATCAGGCAACTGTTCACTGGACAGACTCTTCCACTTAATTTGATGTTGGCAATTGGCTTGCTGTATATTGCTTTTACTATATTTAGGTATGTCTCTTATATCACTGATCTCTCCAAGACTTTTATCATGAAGGAGTGTTGAATTTTGTCAAAGGCATTTTCAGCATCTAACGAGATGATCATGTGGGTTTTTTTTCTTTCACTTTGTTTATATGGTAGATTACATTGATAGATTTTCATATGTTGAACCATCCATGCATCCCTGAGATGAAGCATACTTGGTCATATTGGATGATCTTTTTGATGTGTTCTTGGATTCAGTTTGCAAGTCTTTTATTGAGTATTTTTGCATCAATATTCATGAGTGAAATTGACCTGTAATTCTCTTTCTTTGTTGAGTCTTTGTGTGGTTTGGGTATCAGAGTGACTGTGGCCTCATAGAATTCAGCAACATTTCTTCTGTTTCTTTTTTGTGGAATATTTGGAGAGTATTGGTATTAGGTCTTCTTTGAAAGTTGTAGAATCCTTTGTTAAAACTGTCTGGCCCTAGGCTTTTTTTTTCTGGGAGACTTTTAATGACAGATTCTGTTTTCTTAGGGATTATCAGTGTATTTAAATTGTTTATCTGAACTTGATTTAACTTTGGTAAGTGGTATCTTTCCAGAAATTTGTCCATCTCTTTTATATTTTCTAATTTTGTAGAGTATAGGTTTTTGAAGTATGACTTAGTGATTCTCTGGATTTCCTCAGAATCTGTTGCTATGCCCCCCTTTTGTTTCTGATTTTGTTGATTTGGATGCTCTCTCTATGCCTTTCAGTTAGTTTGGATACGGTTTATCTAAACAACTGTTTTGTTGATTCTTTATATTGTTCTCTTTGTTTCTATTTTATTAATTTCTGCCCTCAGTTTGATTATTTCCTGTCATCTATTCCTCCTAGGTGAGCTTGCTTCTTTTTGTTCTAGAGCTTTCAGGTGTGCTGTTAAGTCACTAGTGTAAGATTTCTCCAAATTCTTCATGAAGGGTCTTAGTGCTATGAACTTTCCTCTTAACCCTGTTTTCATTGTGTCCCATAAGTTTGGGTATGTTGTACATTCCTTTTCACTGAATTCAAGGAAGTTTTGAACTTTTTTCTTTATTTCTTCCTTGACCCAGTGGTAACTCAGTAAAGAGTTGTTCAGTTTCCATGAGTTTGTAGACTTTCTGTTGTTTCTGTTGTTGTTGAATCCACCCTGAATCCATGGTGGACTGATAAGATACAGGAGGTAATTTTAATTTTTTTGTATCTATTGAGACTTGTTTTGTGTTCAAGTACATGGTCAATTTTGAAGAAGGTTCCATGTGGTGCTGAGAAAAAGGTATATTCTTTTGTGTTTGGGCAAAATATTCTGTAGCTATTTGTTAGGTCCATTTGAGTCATAGCATTTTTTTAGTTCTGTTATTTCTGTTTAGTGTCTGTCCATTGGTGAGAATGGGGTGTTAAAGTCTCTCATTATTATTATGTGGTGTTCTATGTGTGATTTAAGCTTTAGTAATGTTTCTTTTACAAATGTGGGTGCCCTTACATTTGGGGCATAAATGTTTAGAACTGAGACATTATCTTGGTGGATTTTTTCCTTTGATGATTATGAAATGCCCTTTTCCATCTATTTGGATTAATTTTGGTTGGAAATCTATTTTGTTAGATATTAGGATAGCTACACCTACTTGCTTCTTAGGTCCATTTGATTGGAAAATCTCTTTCCAACTCTTGACTCCGAGGTAATGTCTATCTTTGATGTTGAAGTGTGTTTCTTGTATGCAGCTGAATGATGGATCCTGTTTTTTTTTTATCCATTTTGTTAGCCTGTATCTTTTTATTGGTAAATTGAGTCCATTGATATTGAGACAAATTAATGACTAGTGATTGTTAATTCCTGTTATTTTGTTGTTAGTGGTGGTAGTATTTGTGTGTTTGTATGTTTCCCTTCTTTGGCTTTTGCTGGTGTGAGATTATCTACTACACGTGTTTTGTGGTTATAGTTAACTTCCTGGGGTTGGAGTTTTCTTTCTAATACCTTCTGTAGGGCTGGATTTGTGGATAGATACTGTTTAAACTTGGCTTTGTCATGAAATATCATGCTTTATCCATCTATGGTGATTAACAGTTTTGCTGGGTATAGAAGTCTGAGCTGGCATCTGTGGTCTCTTAGAGTCTGCAAGACATCAGTCCAGGCTCGTCTGTATTTTAGGGTCGCCCTTGAGAAGTCAGGTGTGATTCTAATAGGTCTACCTTTATATGTTATTGGACTTTTTCCCTTGCCATTTTTAATATTCTTTCTTTGTTCTATATGTTTAGTGTTCTGTTATTATGTGGCAAGAGGATTTTCTTTTTTGATCTAATCTATTTGGTGTTCTTGTACCTTTATAAGCATGTCCTTCTTTATAGTGGGAAAATTTTCTTCTATGATTTTGTTAAATATATTCTCTCGGTTTTTGAGCTGGATTTCTTCTTTTTCTATTTCTATTATTCTTATGTTTGTTCTTTTCATAGTGTCCCAGATTTCCTGGATATTTTGTGTTAGGAGTTTTTTAGATTTAACATTTTCTTTTACTGATAAATCTATTTACTCTATTGTGTCTTCCACTCCTGAGATTCTCTCTTCCATTTCCTGTGTTCTGTTACTGATGTTTGCATTTGTAGTTCCTGTTTGCTTACCCAGATTTTCCATTTCCGGAATCCCTCAGTTTGTGTTTTCCTTACTGCTTCTATTTCATTTTCAGGTCTTTAGCAGTTTTCTTCATCTATTGTTTGTTTTTTCTTGGCTTTCTTTTAGGGATTTATTGGTTTCTTCCAAGTTTTTGTCTTTTTCTCAATTTATTCAAGAGATATTTTTTCATATCCTCTTTAAGGACCTCTATCACCTTCATAAAATCTTTTTTGAAGTTTTTTTTTGTGCTTCAGCTGTGTTGGATCATTAAGTTCTTGCTGTTGTAGGATAACTGGGTTCTGGTGGTACCATATTGCCTTTCCTGTTATTGGTTGTGTTCTTACACTGACATTTAGGCATCTTGATTTGGAATGATTATAGTTCTAGGTGTTGATTCCTGTGTTTGTCTTTGTTGGATGGGTGTTTTGTTCCTTGGTTTCTCTTTCCTGTCTGGTCTTCTGATCTAAATGTCCAAGGGTTCTGGTGACTAGTGTGTCTTCTGGTCCATTAAGGTGTCCCCTCTTGGATTTTGGGGAGTAGGAGTCTCTAGATCTGGCCTGGCCTCCGGTAAAGCTGAAGACTTCTTCCAAAGTAGTAGGCCTGGATATGGAGCCTAGGCATAGGGGTGCAATCTGGGGTTGTTGGGCAGGCTTAAAGGGATTTAGCAGGCAGTAAGTGGTGTCTTCCCTAGGGTCCCTAGGACCACTCTGACCCATGGAAAAGCTGCCTGGTCCTTGGGCCCTAGTGTAGAGCCCAAGTGAGGGATGCAGTCTGGGGTTAATGGGCAGTCTTTATGAAGTGTTAGTGGGCGGTGTATGGCGTCTTACCTGAGATCCCTAGGCCTGGCCTCTGGTAAAGGGGAAGTCTTCTTCTGAAGTTGTAGACCAGGATATGGAGCCGGTGTGTGTGTGTGTGTGTGTGTGTGTGTGTGTGTGTGTGTGTGTGTGTGTGTGCGCGCAGTCTGGGGTTGTTAGGCAGGCTTAAAGAGGTTTTGTGGGCAGTAGGGGGTGTCTTTCCTGGGGTCCCTAGAAGCACTCTGGCCTCTGGTAAAGTTGCCGGGTCTGTGGGCCCTATTTTGGAACCCAGGGGAGGGAGTGGATAGAATCTTCCCAAGCAATGAAGTTATTAGCATAAAGGGGCTGTGGGTCATAGAAATAGGAAGTGGTGTATTTTTTCTCCCAAGGAAAATGAGTCGCTGTTTGACAATTTTGATTGATTATAATTTGAATGAGTAGCATTTAAAAATATTTATATTTTAGGAGTCTTCTTTTTAAAAACATAATAAATAAAGGAATTTGAAGTAGCATGTTGGGGATTTGACTTTCAGGAGTTAATGTATGTAATAGTAACATGGTGTGTTCTTATGATTTTATACATTCATGCACTTTAACATGTATGTAGTCTTTCCATCAGGAGGTGGGATTTTTATGACCTTATACATTCATCCACTTTAACATTTCTATAATCTTTCCATTGGGAGGTAGGAGGAAAATAATTGAAAGAAATCAGATGCCTGAATGTCTAGTACTTTGAGCAACAAATGAGTCCCACAGCTAACCTGCTTTTCAAATAACCTCATGAAGCTAAGCAAGCCTCTAATTAGCAATTACATACACTTTTGATGTCTTTGATCTCTCTTTGAGAGACACAGTTATGGCTCATTAATAATGTACCTGCACATGGAACTATTTTAGATAGTTATCTGTGTAGTGTGATGGGTTGAGGAAAGGGATAAATTGCTTTAAGAATTGATGCTGTGTTACATCTCCAGCTGTGATTTGAACACTAATCTCACACTTTACTACAGAAAAGAGAATGGAAGTAATAGGGTTCACAATAGGTGCCTACAGAGTGCATTGTGGGCCACAGATCCCCTTGAATAGGCATCTGCCCTGACGTTGCAGGCAGCAGGAGGATTAAGGAGATGAAGTGCTTTAGGAGCTTTCATCTCTTTAGAGGAAGTGGCTGTGCAAGTCCAAAGCTTTGTATTATCATGCCTTTTCCTCCAGCCTCTGAATTTTTCACATTATGTTGACTTGTCAGTTACTCACCCGTGCCTTATTCATGCTGCTGTGATTTTATTTCTTATTTAAAAAGTTTAGGCTTGTAATTGAGAGACGCTGATGTTTCCAGATTCATCCTGACAGATTAATATGCAGCAAGAGAGACCTGCTGTCAATGGGCATCTTGAATCATGTGCTTAAAATTGTCTTTGATGGCAAGGATGCCAAATTATGCACTTGACTAGAACGTTCTTTGCTTCTCTGTGAGCCATGTGATTGAAAACTGCGGAGGTTTGATATATTTTACTATGTTTGTTTGGTAGGTGAAAGTGTTAATAAATTATACTTCTGTGAAATTCATTTTCTGTTGCCATTTGGAGAAAATTAAATAGATAAAAGACTTAGTAACTTTGAAATTTAGCTCCTAAAAATGTCATCCTTTTAAATCAGATTCAAGTTTTAAAGAATTCTCCTGGATTACCACTGTAGCAGGACAGAACTTTATTGGACTTTAGTGTGGGGGCTGGTATTATGCACCCTCAAGCATGCATGTACATTGAGGAAATGAATTATGGGGTAAGTTCTCTGTGGATCAATACCATTGGGTTTTTTTCCCCCAGAGTTTTCAGTGATTTCTGGGGGAAAATGTGTTCAATTCTAGTAGCCTGAAGTTTTCCTGTGTCCTGGCTGGCCTGCAGTCAGGACAAGTCTCTCCCACTTGTGTCCCCCAAGTAAGCACACAAAGGCTTAGACTAATTATAACTGCTTGGCCATTAGCTCAGGCTAACTATTAACTAGCTCTTACATTTAAACTCAGCCCATTTCTGTTAATCCATATGTCACCACATGTTCTGAGACTTTCTTTACCTGTGTGTCATTACATGCTGCTCCCTGGATGGCAGGCTGATGTCTCCTGACTCAGCCTTTCTCTTCCCAGAATTTCCCTCATCTGCTTGCCCCACCTATACTTCCTTCCTGGCTACTGGCCAATCAGTGTTTTATTAAACCAGTGTACAAAAGTGTTATCCTACAGCAAATTCTTGAGCTTATTCTTTGAATGGTTCAGTAAATTTTGGTCTTGTGTAGCATGGGTTTTTTTGTGGGGCCCTTAGCAGTGAGATCAGGACCTGTCCTTGGCATATGAACTGGCTTTTTGGAACCTATTTCCCGTGCTGGGATGCCTTGCCCAGGCTTGTTGCAGGGGCGTTGGGGGAGCTTGGTCCTGCCTCAACGTTATATGCCATGTTTTGTTGACTTCCATAGAAGGCCTGTCCCTTTCTGAACAGAGGAGGAGTGGATATGGGGCAGGGTAGACAGGAGGTGGTGGGTCAAATGGGAAGAGAGGAGGGAGGGGAAGGTGGTTGGTATGCAAAATAAATGAAAAAAAATATTCTGGAAGTGATTTCCAATAATGATCTCCCCAGCTTTCAGATGCAAGTAAAACAGGCATTAATTTCATTATTCTGAGCCTGTCTGGGGGAAGTAATGGGTGTAGAGAAGAGTAAATCATCTGGAATCCTCAGGCCTGGATTAGAAATGCAGCAGTGAAGTTTCTGGTCTAATGGCTATTTGGAACTATCCAAATACTCCTGAGATACCAGCAGAGAAGTATGACCCTGGTATCGAAATGAGAAATAAGATCTGCAAGTGTCCAAGTCCACACAGCAGTAGATCCGAGTGGAAGCTTGATCTGAACTCTCTCTGACTGTGTCTGTGAGTTAGAGATGTGGGAAGGTCTTGGCTAGACGTTCTGGTTTGAGAAGCTGTTTTAGAACAAGAGGAGTTGGGGTAGCTGGAAGCCAAACAGATGTTTCTCTGTTGAAGTCTCCGGAGTTTTCTTCTGCTGTCACTTTAAGTTTCCCCACTATATGGGGAATGAACTTCAGAGTCATTAGCTTCTACAGGAAGAGGCTCAGGTTCAAAGTGTCATTGTTAAGGTTCAAGACAGAGATTGAGTTGTTTGTGATCTAGCTTCTGAATTCATTATGAGAGGGGCGTGTAGGTAGAGGATATTCCTCAGACCATCTTTACAACACACAATACACTATTATTATTATTATTATTATTATTATTATTATTATTATTTTATTATCTAGTGGTTCTTGACATGGTCATATACTGTAAGGGATGTCTTCTCACCCAACAGCTGAGAGGATGGTGTGAAGCACGTTTTATGAAGTAAAAAGGAAGTAAATGCTGGAGAAAAGTCAATTCTATGTAATTCTCTCACACATGAAGATATTCTATGTCACTAGATCAAAGAAGAGGTGTGTGTGTGTGTGTGTGTGTGTGTGTGTGTGTGTGTGTGCGCGCGCGCGCGCGCGCGCACATGTGCAGATGTGAGTGCATGTGTACATGCCTTTGGAGGGCAGATGACAATTTTGGGTCTTGTTCTTCAGAAACCATTCACCTTTTTTGACTGAGACAGAGTAATGAGACAGTGAGTTCTCACTGCTCTGGAACTCATCAAGTAAGTTAGCCTAGCTGGCCAGAGAGCCCTGGGATTCATCAGTTTATAGCATTGGAACTGTAAACATGCTTTACCACATTCAACTTCTTTTCATGGGTTCTGAGCATTGAACTTGGTTCTTCATGTTTGCCCAAGAGGCAGTGTATCACCTGACATGCTTCCTTATCCCTCAAGACATGTTTTGATGCAAAGATACCAAATATGTCTTTTATAACAACATATATAGTACTTTGGATTCTGCAGATGAAATGAAAGTCTAGTTTAAACTGGTGTCAACAAAGAGAATGATGTTTCCTTCTTAAGACTCTGAGATATTGCATTTATTTTATGCATTATGCAGAAGAAAGATGTGTGCTTAAATAACTTAAAGTCTCCATCTGTAAAGACACCTGGCATTCAAGAAATGTGGCACCTTTGGCCTCAGACTGCTCTCTGTCTGGTTACTAATTTTGCCAAGAATCTGAAAACAGAGAGCTACGAAGAAAAGTTACCATCTGTTTTCATGCCCTTCTGGTTCCAGTTCACCTTTTCAAGCTTGTGACAATGGTATAGATTTGAAGAAGTAAAGATTTACTAGTTCCTGGTCTTTGCTACCAGTAAGTCACTGGTTTCCTGACATCATAGCTTTGTCCCTCTGACATCACTCATCGTAATGGAAGACTCTGTAAAAGAGATGAAAAGTGAGTATGAAAAGTCAGTGTTCATGTGGTGAAATCACATCTTACAATCAAGGAGCTAAGAAAGCACATGATGAGAAAAGCAATGTCTCTGAAACTGTTGTTCTGTAGAATGCTTGGGTTTAGGGGAGGAAGCAACTGGCATAACATTCTCTTGGTCCTAGTGGAGAAAAGCTTTTAAATGTGGATGTGGCAGGAAGGAAGCCTGTGTGTGAACAAGCGATGACCCTTGGGTAGAGGTTGTGATAATCCATTAATTCTTTCTAAATGAATTCTGTAGGTTGTAAAAGTAAATGTGCAGTCTGATTCTTGTCATATATAAATTTCAAAACTTACACACACACACACACACACACACACACACACACACACACACACCTCCAACCTCACAAACATGGTATGGAAAAAATTTTGACTGAGTGAAACACACTCACATAAAAGTGTCCTCTGCAGTTGCCTCTGGGTAGATAATAGGAACTGGAACAAAGAAAGAAGCAAAAATCAGAAATTTTTACCTTTCATTCCCCTTCTGTATCATTTGACCTTTTAAAATTGGAGGTATATTATTTGTGTTTTTATTTAAAGATTAAGAAGAATGTGAGAAATTATCTTACTTTTGTTGGTTTAGGAATCATGGTATACTTGCACCAAAGATATTTATTTGGTATTTATATTATTTACATTATAGGGGCACATAAAACACACAAAAGAGTATTACATTGAAAATTTTTGAGGCTGAAAATATAGTAAACTATCAATTATCCATCTCTTCAACTATTTACTTCTTTATTTAAGCTGGATGTTTTATTTTGTTCTGTTTTGTGGTTGTTTTGAGGCAGAGTCTCATATAGCCCAGGTGGCCTTGAACTCCTGAACTCTTGATCCTGTTGCTCCCACCTGCCAAGTACTCACATTACAGGTGTGCACTGTTTGGGTTTTACTGTGTGAGCCTTCCCCACCACCAACTACCCCAGCAGTCCCAACTTGAGGGCTTAGAACAAGAGGAAGTGACTGTTCACTATTGTGGGAGTCCACAATATATTCTTGTCATTTTCCACTTAGCATCAGGGTCAAAACAAGTCAGAGGGTTAGTGGATAAGGAGAAGCGGAGACATGCTGCTTTGTCAGGGGAGGAGTGGCTTGCTCGTGACGCAAGAGGAACTGCAGCGGTGGCTCTTGGTACCGTGTACCACATGCAGTGTACGGTCACTGCCAGGCAGGGCCATCTTTATTTAAAATCTAAGTATACTTGTAGTGCAAAATTAAGTGTTGCTTCAAGTAATTTTTCTTGTGACAAGCTCAGAACCAAATCAGTGGCCTCATGCAATAAGTTTCTTTTTCTTTTCCTTTTTTTATTGATTTTGAGACAGAGTCTTGCTGTGTATTCTATACCGGCCTTAAAGTTGTGGCAATCTTACTGCCTCAGCCTTCCCAGGCTTGGGATCATAGACATTATCCAGCTGTTTATTTTGTATTGATGTAATAGTTCTGCTGTTTTAGATCCGCTGTTAATTTACAGTTTTAGCCTGTGGACTTGTGAGCCTATCTTCAGATGTAGCTCAGAATTTCCAAACTTGCCATGCTCGTAAGGAAACAGGAAAAAAGAAACACATGGAGATCCATGGAGAGAGGTTTTTAAGTGACAGATACAGAAATGTTAGAGTCCAGTCACATGACTAGAATCACACTTAATTGCAAGAGAGGTTGGGAAATGGGGTCTGGTGATTGTGTCCAAATGACCAGGAAAGAGTTGGTGACTAGCCAATACTCTACACCATACACTGTCACACCACAGCTCTCCCCTCCCCCACCAAGAGGCAAAAAATGAAGGGTATATAGGGTCTTTTTTTTAAAAAGTCAATACTGTAGGACAAAAGCCATTTCCTATCAGTTGGAAATCTCTGAGTTTCAATGAAGGGTTGGATAGATGTAGAGAGAAACACTGAGGGAAATTTAGTGAAGGAGACAGAACTTTAGACTGTGATGCGGATCTTCCCGTCTGAAGAAAGAGAAGGGCTGAGCATGAAGGAAAGGAGTTCAGGAGAAATGTGTCAGGGAGACCTTAGGCTGTGGTGGGTTTTTTAAGACAGTTTCTGCAAGGTTGGTCCCCCAGTCAGAATCCTATGCAGGGGAATTCTTGATGCATTTTGTAGGAATGTACTTGGGGAGCCTGCAGGAAGCATGGACCCATCAAACACCATGTACCAGGAAGCAGCAGTCAGGGTTGTTGGCCAGTTTTGCTTCTAGAGGGAAACCTGAGAGCTGAGAGGTGCACCATCTTACCATACTACATGTGGGGGTTCCTCTTTCTCTCTCTGCCTGGTGGCCACCAGGTCGAGAGGGCAAGAGGCAGTAGCGGTGACATAAAACTTTGTACGGGGCTCATGAGCACGGATGGAGACAGCTCTCCAGGAGACAGACTTTGGTGAATCAGATCAACTTTGTTCCAGAGTATAAGGAATATAGAGGACTGAGGATCCTGGGGACAAACTCTAATTTGCATTAAGTGGCATGCTCCTGTCACAAGGCTCCTAGCACAAGTCTTAGTTATCTTGTGTGCAGCAAGGGAGCCTTCCAGCAGGGATCTACGCCAGGGTTCAATATAAAGATAAGTCGGGCATCTGGGCTAGAGACTGGCATCTGGTTTAGAGACAGCTTTTGGATAAGGCCCGTCCTCCAGACCCAGGGACATTTTCCAGATAAGGGCAGGTAGAGGCAGGAAGTTCTGCTGGAGGGAGGGAGCCCTGTGTTGTAGAGCTATTGAGATAAGCTGCTAGGCCATGGGGAGACTGTGACCTCTATCAGCCAGCAATATCCTCCAACAAGTACACACGGGATAATTAAAAATTAGTCTGGTATAAAAATAACTATTAAGCAATTAAAACTGTTTTTGTCAACTTAATTTCTTTTCTACTCTACTGGCTTGCATTAGCAAATTTTCTTGTTGCTGTGACTAAGTACCTGTGAGAAACACTCAAGGGGGAAAAGATTTATTTTAGCTCACAGTTTCAGAGAGTCTAGTTCACAGTCACTTGGCCATGTAGTTCTGGGAGTGTGGAGATAGAACTTCTTTCTCAGTTGGATGGGAAATAAAGGCAGTATCCAGGAAAAGCCTCAGGTGTTATGGAACCTAGAGAACACACTCCTTTGGCAAACTTCCTCCAACTTGGCTCCCTTCCCTGCCTTTCACTGCAAACAATACCTTCATGCTGTGAATCCATCAAGAGATTGATCCATTGAATAGGTCAGAGCCTTCATGATCCAGTGATATCTGGAGATGCCATCACAGACACACTTAGAACTGTGCTTCATTCATTTCCTGAACATTTCTTCATCTAATCAAACTGACCATCAAAATTAGCTGTCACATGACTGTACTGGAACAGTGTTCTGAAACCCTTGGTTGAGATTCATTAACTTTTGGTTGGTTTGGGATCTTTTTGGCCTAGGAACTTGTTTCTGTTCTGTCAGAGTCCTGTGAGATTGTCTGATGTTCACATCACTTTAAAAATAATTAGAGAGAAAGAGTATCAATTGCCATCTCAGGAGGCCTCTTCTCTTACGTGGTTTCAACTCCATTATTCTGCTAGGTCTGGAAAACATCATTTCCCCATTTCTCAGAAGAAGCTTCAACTTTACCCCCCACTTTGTTTGTCTTCCAATTTTGTAGTTTGTGTGTTTCATCTCAGTGCGATGTTGGCAATAAGAAATATTCTTATATATCAAATAATTTTTAATAAAAACAATTAGTGAGATGTGAAAGACTAAGTTTTACGTAGAGTTGTCTTTAGGAGCACACATGAAAACCCTCTGTGACAGTGAGTAGGTCTTTTGCCTTCTTTGAATTATTCTCAAAGCGAGAGAGGTTATTGAGAGGGGAGAATTTAGAATGCTATGCCTTTGAATCATAGCTTTGTTCAGTTTCATTCAAATGTATGCTAAGCATAAGAGCTTGAAATTAAAGAGAAGTGTAAGAAATTTTTGGCATTTTTACCCTTAAAAATAACATGGATCCATTCCCCCAAACTATTAGCTGGAGAAAGAATTATTATAATCAAATCACATTATCAGAAAGGCCTCTTCCCAGTGATTCAGACCTTAAGCAAATACGTAATTGATTATAGAGCAGGATTATGGGTAAGTTGCTTAACGCTCAGATATCTACACTCAATGGACTGAATCCCCTTACAGATTTTTTTTGTTTTTGTTTTTGTTTTTTGAGACAGGGTTTCTCTGTGTAGCTTTGTGCCTTTCCTGGATCTCCCTCTGTAGACCAGGCTGGCCTTGAACTCACAAAGATCCACCTGCCTCCTCTGCCTCCAGAGTGCTGGGATTAAAGGCGTGCACCACCACTGCCCAGCCCCCTTACAGATTGAATGCACTGGCTTGCTACCCTATCTTTGATGGGTAGCAAATCACAGTGCATTTAGTAACATTAGGTGTTTGAGGTGGCTAGCTTGCCTGCAATCATAACTCTTCTTCCTGTTCACCTGTGTGCTCATCAGGAGCTGACAAGTGGATTTGCCAGGAGCACACTCATTGGCTCCAGGGGGAAAAGAGCTCAGTTAAAGTCTCAAGTGTTGTAAAATCTGTTAGTGTATTTGATGACAGGGTATTCTAGTATAGGCTGGGAAGAGAAAAAAATCATCACTGCAAGATTCCATGTCATCCATGGGATAGCAAATGTGTAGCAAGCAGTACTGCATGTGCATTTGCTCATTCGTTCATTCGTTCATTCATTCATTCATCCATTCACTCATTGTTCTTCCAGTTGCTGGAAAGACAGCAGAGAATATGTGGAAAACTTCAGGGGTCAGGAAGAAATTATTCCTCATATTCACACGTTTTTGTTCATCTTCATGTATGCTTTATTAAATGGCTCTCATCAAATCGATGTCCTAAAAGTGATAATGTTGCAGTGTGAGTGTGTGAGTCTCCCACAGGTACACGTGTTTGAACACTTCATCCAGCCGGTGGTCCTGTGCTGGGAGACTGTAGAACCTTTGGAAGGTAGGGTGTGGCTGAGGAGATGGACCAGTGAGGGACAGGACTCGAGACTCACAGCCTGGCCCGCTGTCTGGCCTCTCCACTGAGATGTAAGTCACTCACTCCCAACCACATGGAGACCCTGCTGCCATGCCTTCCTGCCGTTGCTGACTGTATCCCTTCAGACACTGACAAAAATAAACCATTCATTTGCTTTGCTAAATATTTGGTAACCATGATGGGAAAGGTCTTACATACAAGAACTCTCTATGACAATTGTTTTGAAGACTGCTGAATGTCTTGTGCAGATAATGTGATTCTCATAGAGTTTACACAGCACAAATCATTGTCAGTCTCATCTGGTTAAAGTGAGTCTGGGACTTCCCATATGAGGAGTTGCAACACTTTAACTGTTTTATAAAGATGATCAAATAGCACAGAGAAAACCACTCACGGTTTGTATAATTTTAGCTACAAAAATCAAGTCCATTTATGCTGTACTTGATCTTTGAAGGTCTCTGAAGTACATGATCACAATTTAAAACCAGGAAATCTCATCCGTTACGTTACATGACCCTGCAGTTGGGGTGTAAGTAGCAATACTTAGCCCTTTAATAATTCCTAATTTTTAATTCTCACAGTGGCAATGACAATTACCTCTGTCTCCAAGCTAGTAAGTACCTCAGAGTAAAGTAAGTGGAGCTTGCAGCTAAAATTATATATGTATATGTATATATATCTATATCTATATCTATCTATCTATCTATCTATCTATCTATCTATCTATCTATCTATATATATATATGTATATATATATATATATAAACTTGAAATGCCCAATTACCATCTATGGATTAAACGTTTGCAAACGAAAAAGTGTCTGCATAGGTGTGTGTTATTTGAGTTCTGTGCATATTGTGGAACCCAGCAGAGACTTCCTTTGCTGAGAGAATTCTGATTTAATATTCCTGTCAATGGATGACTAGCTGTCTATCTTGTTCTAATTGTGATTTTTTAAAACAAGGAATATATATATTCATGTATGTTCAATATGATTTCACAAGTAAGATAATACTCAGAATACTGATTTTTTAATAGATAAACTGTAAATTGGGTGTATTTGCACTACCCTTTTGGTAGTATTTTCTTGAGCAATGGTATGTGGTATAATTGTTGGGGCCAACCGTAGTTTGAGGTAAAGAAAACGGCTGTGCTGAAGAATGGCAGAAAGTAATATATTTCATAGTTTTTTTCTCAATATTAGGAAATAAAATAATAAAATACTTAAAACTTTCCTTGAGACTCTTCTTTGGCCCACGTTTGCCTCTGCTCTGAAAGGAGACTCATTTCTTTTGTCTGGAGCTGTTTTTTGCTGTTCTTTTGTGTTGCTTTCTCATCCGTCTCTTTGAGACTGTGTTGGGGACATGACCTCAGCTATTTTTGTTTCCTCTGGGAGATCTTCCAAGTGCTGAGCACTAAATTTTCCTTTCCTGCCCTGCTGGCAGTTTTTGCACCATTTGAACAGGCTACTTGTTCCAACAGTGAAGACAGAGAAAAGTGGGGAGGAAGAGAGAGACCATCAGACGCCATAATTATAGTCCATAAAGTGGGCACACTGCATGTCTTCCCGGTATCTTAGCTTCTTTTCTGAGATGGTGTGAAGACCAAATGAGGCTGAGACTGTGTTTCCTGGGCAACACCCAATATTCCCTGAAGAGGTCCCTCTGCTTCTGCTCTTGTCTCCGTCTCTTTTCTAAAGGACAGTCAGTCATCTTTCAAAGCATCAACGGGCCATGTCTCTGTTGCCCGTCCCCTGCTTGTTCCAGATGCTGCAGTGGCTTCTTACCACATTCAAAGTAAATTGTGTGCTCCATCCCCTCTGTCCCTTTGCCTGGGGAAACGACCCCTCGCTCTGACAGCAAGTCTCCCACCCCCCCACTCTAACCACTGTTACTTTACCATTCTTCAAAGACTTTTCTAGGCCTGGGAATTTTCCACTTGCTTTTACTTTTGCCTTGGCTTCTGTTTCTCTCTAATGTGGTGGTGTGCTTTGTTCTCCTGCTTTGTTGGGGTGTCATTTCCATTTCCCTACTTTACAGAGACTCCCCAAGTCTTCCCATGCCAATAACACACTTTCCCTAGCAACGGTGTTTCTCCAGTTCACTTGATTTCCCTTTAGCTACGTCTCCCACACAGCACTAAACCATGTGCTTATGTGTTTACGCTTTGTCTACTGACACACTAGCTCCGTGCTTGCAGAGTCCTTCCAGTTGTGTTCATTATTGCATAACCAGCACTTAAAAGGTGGTGAGCACACGGTAGGCACTTCCAACAAGTGATCAGGAGAACGAAGGGCTGCTTTTTCATACGAAAAATAAGAATGGTGGGATACTAAGGCTTGATTCTGGTGATGTTCTTCTGTGAAGAACAGAAGCAGGTAGGGTTGGACTGAGGGAGGCATTGAAGGCAGCATGCAGATGGCACAGCCTAATGATGCCCAGAGGGGAGTGCTGGAGCTGGGTCAACCTTTTAGGCCTAAACTGTACTTAAGCGAAGGCAACAGACGCTCATACTTTTGAATCTGAGTGCGTGCTTCCTCAGGATTGGGATGTGTGGTCTTAGACTGCAATGCCACATGACAGAAAGCTAGAGACCTATGAGATATTACAGGAGGTCTCTGTATGCTCGGATTCTGCTGTTATTTCTACAGCCTGGCCTTTAGAATCTTGGGCCCCCAGGAACATGAAGTAGAAGAATTAAAGAAAAGGGCGAGCAATATAGAACCTGAGACAGCCAGTGTGGGACGGGACTCCGGAGTCATCAGGACTGCCTCAGATGAGGCATCAGTCTTGAGTTCACCTTCGGTCACCAGGGGGCGTGCCTTCACTTGTTAATCACAGATCCTGTCTCAGGGTACACGATTCCAACAAGAATTTCCTTGTAAGACATTTTGAGTGCTTTCTCTAGCTCCCAAATATTCTACAAGCTAAGAGTCTTAATTCATTTTTCCTAGCAGCACCCCATTTCAGTCGGCCCAAGAAAAAGAGAAATCAACCACGCTAGAGGTCCTCTCAGACAAAAAGGAACCAGACAAGGGCAGGTTCGATTCCAAGACAGTTGGTTCAGACAGTGCCAGTCAGTCCTCTTGTCTGATTTCAGAGAAGCTCTGGGCTTCAGTTTGCATGTCTCAAAATCTCCTCATCACATTCCATAGTTACTAGGTCTTCTTTCTGGCCTGTATCCCATTACTTTTGTTCTTATTGGTAGTGCCCAAATATTCATTACTGCCTTGGGCTTATCACCGGGTTCCTTTTCCACAGGCTCCACTGCCCTGGGTAACCTATTTCAAACTGTGCCAGTGAGATTTTGGTTTAATCCTGTGCAGTATCCTTAAATATTGCCTAAAAACTTAGAGTCTAAATTTGAATGCAGTGAGGTTATAAAGAATTTCATTCAGACTTCCCTTCCATCGCGTACTCCTCTGCCCCAGTCATACGTGAGCAAAGGGTGAGTCAGTTAACAGTATTTCCCTCTTTCACACAGTTTTCTGAGAGAGAGAGAGAGAGAGAGAGAGAGAGAGAGAGAGAGAGAGAGAGAGAAACAAATGGATAACAGCTTTCTTTGTCAGCATTTACCCCTAGAGATGTGTCATTTTTAAGTGACACAAGCCAATTTCCTTTAGAAACAAAGCCTGTGTTTTCTCAGGCTTTTTTTTTTTTTTTTGTAGAGTTTAATTCATTTTTCTTCTAAATATCTCACTCAACTTTGTTCCTGTAAGAGTCATTTTGTGAGTGAGTGTGTGTATGTGTATGTGTGTGTGTGTGTGTGTGTGTGTGTGTGAATATGTGTGTGTGTGAGAGAGAGATTCTATTTGTACTTTTTTATTGCAAAGAATTAATGTACTATCACCTGTGTGCTTATAATATACATAAATAATTCCTATAAATATAAATTTATTTAAAATTTGAATATAAACTAGGTTTTGAAAACAGCTTTGGGAATTTCTGGTGAGCCAGGTGAGGCTGATACTTTTCTGCAGCTGCCCGTTTAGTTTGTCTCTATGAAGCAGGTGAGCCCAGCTTTCCCATGGTAAGCCATTTTCAGAGCGTGTTCATAAAACGGGATTTTAAAAGTTAAGAAAAAACAAAACAAAAGCCCCCTCTCCAACTTTAAAACCTTCAGAAGGCAAGTTTGGCTGTGCTGGGCATGTCATAGGTATTTTGTGTAGCACGAATCCTAATTGCTCTTATAATAAAAACCTGGATCCAGATATCGGGGTAAATGCTGAACGATCAGAGGAAACAAGCAACAGCCATTTCCCACCTCGCCAAGTTCTCAGCCGAAAAGGGGAAGATCCTGTCTCCATGAATCCTCAGACTGAATGCCCCTGAGTCCTGTCTCCACCTGCCTTACATTCCTTTCTGTGTCCAGTTGTACCAGTCTCAACCTTCCTAGTGCTGGGATTAAAGGTGTGTGACTTCCAAGTACTGGGATTAAAGGTGGGAGCCATCACTGCCTGGCTGTTTCTATTTTAGACTGGATTAATCTCGTGTAGTTAGTTCAGAGTGGCCTTGAACTCACAGAGATCCTTCTGCTTCTGCCTCCTGAGTGCTGGGATTAAAGGTGTGTGTCACCACTGCCTGGCCTCTACGGCTAACTCTGTGGCTGGCTCTACCCTCTGATCTTCAGACAAGCTTTATTTGTTAGAGCACATACAAATTATCACCACAATTTTGTATCCAAAGATCTTATTGTTATTAACATTACCTTTTTAGTAGAACTGAAGTAATGTATTTAAAATATTTTTGCTTGATGCTCAGGATGAACTGGCTTGTGGAAGCTACCTTTGAAGTCTCCTAATTGTGGCTGCTGAGGAATCCTGATTGGAGCCATCTGGTCATTATCAGAGCTGGAAATTAGAAATTACACAAAGCTCTCTTAGGTGATGTAGGACACTGATGCACTTACTGTGCAGCAAACAATGCTTATGTGTCAAGTGTTTGTAACCCTGTACACCCCACTTCACTGGGTGTCTTCTGTAGATTTGTTAGGATCTCACAGTGCTGTGAGATCTCACCTTCGTTGCTGTAAGTCTTCTGGCAACACAGACATATCTGCTTTCATTATAACCACTAGGGCTGAGGTTAATTTACCAGAGAGGGTTTAGACAGATGACACAGTGCATGTTTAAAATCACCGAGGGTGTGTGCTTCTAAGATAGCTTCTTCATAAATTTTTGGAACTGAAAATAGTTGCAAAATGCTATAAAGTAGTGAAAACAGTTCACTGAAGAAAACACATTAATTAGTGGAGAATAACTATGTTCTCCTTTAATCAATTATCTGGGATCTGTACAGATGACTATTTTTATAATGACAGCCACTGTTGGGTCTGCCACTCTAGTCAGCTTCTATTTTAACACAAAGTAGTAATTAGGAAAGTAGAAGACTGTCTTACCTAGGCATCTCTCTATTCTAGGATCTTGCCTGTTTGAATACTAATGTAACAGTACATTTCCCCCAATAATTGCTTCCCTATTTGTCTTGTTGTATGGTCAAGCTCAAAGGCCTGTTTTCAGAGTTCTTCATCCTCTGCAGAATAGTGTTAAAAGCGTTTATTGTGACATTCAAAGTCGTTTAATGATTTGGTTCCTATTTCGTGCCCCACTTTTCCTTAGAGTGCTGTTTGTCTTGGATCTATCTTTCTGTCCAAATTCTATGCTTTCAGGGATCAATTTCAAAGCATAACACACACCAGGGAAAAGCCTAAGTGTTGAGAAGCTGCTTTAAATGTAACTCTGTGAGTAGAAAATGCCAGGACAAGGATTTCAACTGAAGGTACTATTGTGGAACCCCAAAGACTGAAATGTGGCCACTCTCCCCAAGTTCTGTCAACTCAGAAAGCAAACACAATCAGCTTCATTACAGAAGGAACCATCAAAGTTGTGAAGATCTTTTCTCCACATTGCTACAGAGGCATACTAAGCAGCTGCCCTAATCTGTAGACAATGGCACCATCTTGGTGAGCCAAGGCAAGCAGGTTTACAGTCAGAAGAGGATCATAGTTTGAATTGAAAGACTTCTTTTTCTTATATAAACCACTGCAGCCAATTATTTGCTGTTTCTTCCCTGGTTATTGATTCCCCTTTGAACATCATTAGCAAACTACAAGTTAGTGAAATTAAAATAGTTACAGAGCATAAACCAAATACATATTTTGTTTCAACAAATCTCAGTACTTTAGCAGTGAAACTTCTACCTCGTCACACAATTAGCCTGTACATCTCAGAAGTAGACTCAAGTGAGGAGCCCTGTGTAAGTCAATCTGGAAAACACTGGGAGGGCAGTGACTGGGGGTGGGCAGGGGCAGTGAGTGTGGGTGGGCAGGAAGCTATTTGGGACTCACAACGTGTCAAATTCAGGTTCTGGAAAGCTGAGAGGAAACTCCCCCAAACCTGTCAGAGGCCAGTGAGTGAGTCTGTTTGGCTCGCAGAGTGTGCAGCTGAGTCTGTCTCCACCCCTGGTGGACCTTTATTACAGGTCTGGGTCATAGGCTCAACAACAGACAAAGCATTTTCCTTATCAGTGTGGAGATATGTGAGGGGTCAGTCTCTGTGCAGATGGTGTCACTAAAAGACAGGGAACCTGAGAGCACCAACACCTCCTGTGGCTGTGTGAGCAGACATCAGACTCTAGAACACTAGATGACTCATAATGGAGTCCCAGCTAACTGGAGACCCTCTAATTTGGTGCCAAAGCCCAGGGCATTGCCTGCTTCCTGTGCTTTGTCTGGAGACACACTGCCTGGACATACTGCGGCCACTTTGCACCACATCCACACCCTCATGTAACACGTGTTGCACGTCATTTGATATGTCTTTAGCCGATTGGGTAATGTATGCATATATGCCAGTGAACATAAACATTAAACCAGATCTGCACCTGTATGCTAGCCTCTGGAGTTTGCGTCACTCACTGTGACTCCTTCTCCCTCCTGCCTCCCCCCACCAAGCCACCAGTGAAAGGGAGAAAAACCCCACAGGTGTAGTCTAGTAGACAATAGGGATTAGGTGGAAGATGAAGGGAGAGTGACATTGCCACTTTATTCATGGAGGAGGCAGGGAGTGAAGTTCTGTTTTAGATACTCTGAACCCTCTTCTTAACCTGTTAGTTCACCACAAATCATTAAGAGCACATTATCTCGGTTCTTCTCAGGGCTTCCTTCACTGAACTATGTTGTATCATTAGAACTTTAAAATATCTGAAAAATAGCTATTCAATTATAAAAAAAATGGCTAGCACTTACAGAGGTCATGTATTTTAGGTACTTTGTTGAATCTTAAAATGAATTCTCACACATCTATCTGTGTAAGCTGTGGATAGTAGCTGGACTTAGGTTGCTATTATAGGTATGGAAGAATTCCTTGTATGTGAGGTACCTAGCCCAGAGCTTGGCACTGAGGTGTATCAGTCTACAACGCTGTGAAGAGTTACTATGGTTGTTGATTTGCCATATTTGAAGTTCCTGGCTACTTAAGAACTGCAGTTAGAATTCCCAGTACACCTCAAAATGGTAATTACGCACTCTTCCTGAAAAATACAACTGAACATTTCATAGCCATTTTCCCCCAAGTAGGCAGCCTTGAAGAATAAGGGTAAAGTAGGTAAAGTAGGCTTAAATAGAGGTAAAATTAGTGTCTTTTATTCAGACAGACCTGGAGAAAAATCAGGTGCAAAAGAAATCCTTCATTTCTGTGATCTTCACTGGAGGGTTGAAAAGTAACTGCTCTGCAGGTAGGCCTGCTAATGGCAGCCATACCTCTAGATGTTTTATTGTTCTAAACTTCTTTATTTATGGTGGTGGCTGTAACAAGGAAGAAATTGGCAGAATTGGATTGTTTTAAAGATGACTATAGCATTTAATTGTGGTGTTTTCTTTGGAGAGAGAGGGAATAAAAAGAATACATTTAGTGTTTCTAATCAAGGAATAAGCCCATTCCTGAATGAGCACATGGCGCTCCTTCTGACATTGATTGGAGTTCTGAGTGGGAAGGCGTGAGGATGGACACAGCCTGTGAAACAGGCAAGCAGCACATTCTTTTATTAAGAAATATAGAAATGGGTGATTGGATATATGCCTCACAATTAAGAGCACGTACTAGTCTTCGAGAGGACCGAACTTCAGTTCTATGCACCCATGTTAAGTGGCTCACCACCAACTACAACTCTGGCTCCAGGGGATCTAAAATCTCTGGCCTCTGTGGGCACCCACATTCATGTGTACATACCCCCACACAGATAGACATATACATAATTAGAAATAAAAATAAATCTTAAAAAAAGTTAAAAGAAATGAAAAAACTGGCATCTTCATGAATGATGGCATCTGCATATTCACAAGTACTAGAAGTTTTCATTTATCTACAAATAACGTATTCTGATTACCCTCACATCAGCTCTCCATTCCCCTCTCACCCCATCAATTCCACCCCAATTCAACTTCTTGATCAGTTCCTTTCCCAGATTCATAAGTTTTGCTTTTGTTTGGGGACCTATTTAGTTTAACCAGGACCATCTGTGTAATGATTGGATTGGAAATATTTATTGGAGTCCAATAGGGTCACCAATGTGTACATAAATAAAGACAATGACTCCTACTTGTTGTGAATCTGTCAGAAACAAGTAGTTCAGCCCTGAGAGTTAGCGACTCCCGGGTTCCTCCTCCGTACTTGTTTCACTGATGACAGGACATTCTCGCACAGACGCAATGAAGGTGTCCACGGAGACATTTGTTTGCATTGTCTGTGCCAGGCACAGAAGATGGCCTTTCCCCTACTTTCTGACTCTTCTATAAATTCTGTCTGTACTTCCTTGGTGTATCCAAGCCTTAGAGCAGGTGACATAAATCTATTGGCTTGGGCTAAATTTTCATCTGTCACATATTCTCAGTAACTTGTACATCCATAAGTCTCTGAATTCATTACCATTCACTGAAAAGATAGGCTTCTCTTATTTGTGTATGATTATAAACACAAATGTTTAGAAGGTACTTTGACTCCATATACATTTATCTAAATAAGAGTATTCTGTTCCTCCTTAGAGCCTGTTAAATCTTTTTTGTTTGTTTTTGTTTGTTTTGAGACAGGGTTTCTCTGTGTAGTTTTGGTGCCTGTCCTGGGTCTCTCTGTGTACACCAGGCCAGCCTCGAACTCACAGAGATCCACCTGGCTTTGCCTCTCGAGTGCTGGGATTAAAGGCGTGTGCCACCACCGCCCGGCTGAGAGCCTGTTAACTCTTACTTCATGTGTGTTTGACAAGCTTTATGGTATCAGCAATGGATTCCTTCCCATGTAACAGTATCAAACTCAATCAGAGAGCAGTTGGTTACAATATACCAATAGTGTCACTACAGCATAGTGGCCAATACTTGCCTGGCAGATTTTTATTGTTGTTGGCATGTACCTTTACTCAAGAGTCATCTCACTAGCCCTGATTTGCCTTTTTATTACCTTTCCTCTTAATAATTTATGTAATATTTTATTAAAGTCAATAGGAGACAATTCACTGTCATCATATGTTCCATGAGAAACTCCTCCACTCTCAGGGCTTACCCTCTGTTTATGATTACTCCTGAATGTAAGAGTGGATTGGATAGTTATGTTGACATTAACATAACTTAAGTATCTGCTGTAGATGGGGGTCATGTTGTGGCTTGACTGATCTTAGCTGTAGTGTCTCATATGTTTGGCAGAGAATCAGCAGTTGGCTACTCTAGGATGGACTTACTTTTCTGTTCTCTGTTTTTTATATCCACTCATCAACTAGCCTAGACATGAAATCACAGGGGAGGAAAAGGTACAAGAAAGAGAGTACAAGTCAATGTATAAGTCTATCTTCCTTGCCAAATCAACTTTAGCATGGCATGTGTTCATTATTTAATATTGTTTGTTTTATGTTTGTTTGGACACATACTAGGCGTTTAATAATATGATTGAATGTAAGTAAATGGTTGTGCAATTTGTCAGAAAATGCTCTTAATGTTAGAGAAATTTGAAGTTTGACTTGGGATCTGAGGGGAGTCTTTGGAGAATTATAAATAAGTTAATGTCTTCATTCAGAATTTTGAAAGATTAGTTCAGCATTATTAAAGGAATGTTTGGTAAAAAACCTAACTAGTTTCAGGGAGAAACATGTTAGGTGGCTACTTCAAATTCCAAGTGAAAAATGATCAGGGTCTGGATTAAGGAGATGAGCACAGAGAGTGAGTAACATGAAGGGATGAAGTCCGCTGGCATGACTTCCAATGTTTTTGTTGGTGTAATCTTCTAGATTTCTCACATTATATCAGACCAACAAAAACACTGGGCAACAAAAAGAAGAATCCCAAACATGCTAATCCATATTTGTAGACACTAAAGTGTTAGCCACCCTCAACCATAGTCCTGGAACAATATGTGTCAGAACACACTAGAGAGGATATTTACTGTCTTCTAACAAGATGCATCTGTTCTCTGAAGTCACAGCAGAATCTGAGCTTCTACAGGAGTCATCTCTTTTTTATTAAATAGGAAGTTGATGAGAAGATTAACTCAAGACTTTTCCAGGACGTAATTTTACCTGAGGTCAGAAGAGACAGGGATAGAGAGGTGAAGAGAATATGTAAATAAAAAGTTGTCTTTGCAATAAGTCGTCAGTGTGATGGCGAACTTACCTCTGTGGTATTCATCTCTGCTGGCCATGAAGAATCAATTTTAAAACAACTCACACCCAAACTGCCTCATCAGTGCTAGCAGGGAATATTGACTTTATGATTTCTGTGGCCCAAACCTCCATTTGGTGATAAAGAAGAAATTCACCTCATTAAAGATAAATAGCCACAAAAATGTTTAGAGTGGATTGTAAACAGCAATGACGAAAAACAAAAGGAGAAAATAATGGAAAGATAGGAGAAATTGTCCCAGAGTGCATTTAGAAACTACAATGAAACAATCACCTTTATCTCCCAAAGTATCAAGTGGAAGATATAAAGGCTCAGAAAATGTGGGCTAAAAGGGTGTTCATTGGCACAAACTTCTCTCTTTTGTTATTTTTAAGCTATAATTATTTGATCAATGCCATTCTAGAATGTGTCTTCCTCTGGGGCTTTATTGATGGCTTTCTGTCAGAGAGCTCACAGCTGCACATGGACTGAGTTTCTGAGTCTGTCAGTATGAAACAGGAGTCAGGTACTGTCTGTTTCCTGTTCCCAAGGAAGGATGTAGTGAAACTCCTGGTCTGGGGAGTTTTACCCCTTCTGAACCTACTTTTTGATTTTCTTCATTGCTTACTACTTTGTATACATATTACTTTTGCTCTGGTTTCCTATCTTCAAGCCTTGGTATCATCCTTTTGCCCCAGCTAGTATCCACCTTGTTTTCCAAAACCTGATGTAGGTAGATGGTTAAATGAGAACCAGCATGGGAACTGTTCTCAAGTCCTAGCTATCTTCAGTTTTCTGAATCCCAGGAAGACCTTCAGTTGAGACATATCAAGTCTTCTCTTTAGTTTCTCAAAATGTGAGGAACTGCCCCAGCTAGGTGCCTGTGGGTAGTTGTCTTGTTTTAGATAGTTTCTTGTTTAGTAGAATAATCTACTGCTGTTATTCTATTTATTGGGATGTGGTATAAACAGACTCTAGATGATTTATCATTATTTACATATATTAATATATCCCTAAACTTTTATCAGAGAAGCTTCTTTTTGCAGTAGAAGGTGATTAACATAGACAACTACAACTGGTCAAGGTGCAGAGAATAAGACTATAAATTCATCAGTCAAAATTGGACATCTGTATCACAACCTTTCCTCTCAATCTCAGGGATTATTGAGGAAAAGGGAATGGAAAGATTGTATAGGCAGAAGTGGTAGATGACTACAAGGAAATATCATCTTCTAGACATATCAAGTAGTCACACATATGAGTTCACAGTAGTTGTGACATCATGCAGAACATCCATGCAAGTTTATGCCAAACAAAATTTCAGTACAGAGAGGGAAGGTGGACATGAATTCTACCACTAGCTAAGGAGTGATTGGCAATTTATAGCTTCTGGGAGTGGGAGAGTCAATTTTTAAAAGGTGTGGTCTCTGGTAGGTTTACAAAACTCCAGTGGAAAGCCACATATCCAAGAGTATTTGGGCATCACAAACTGTACTTAATGAAACTGTACTTAATTTTTTTTTTTTAATTTAAGTTCACTAAGTAGGATGGCTAGGAAAGAATGGTTGGATTTGGGAGGAGTTGGAAGGGGGGTGTGAATATGATCAATATGCTGTAGGTGGATTTTTCATTGGGCTCCCTGCTCACAATTAATGACACAGATACTTCTTACTAATTATGAAAACTCAGCCTATAGCTTAGGCTTGTTCCTAACTATATCTTATAACTTAAATTAACCCATTTATATCAATCCATATTCCATCACATGACATTACCTCTCTTCTACCTAGCATCTCCTGTTTCCTCTCCATGTCTCCTGGCATCTCTTGTGTGCCTAGATTCCTCCTCTTATTCCTCTTTCTGGAAATCCTGCCTATACTTCCTGCCTAGCTATTGGCCATTCAGCTTTTTATTACACCAATCACAGCAAAATATCTTCAAACAGTGTACAAATATCCCATATCAGTTCCCCACTTTTGTCTAAATAAAAGAAAAGGCTTTAACTCTAGTACAGTAAAACCATATGCAATAAGAACAATTATCAGGTCAGAATTACATTTGCAAGGTCCAGTCCATTTGTATTTTGCAAATTTGGAGAAATTACTGTATTATGTATCCAATCTTAGTGAGTCCAAAGCTTTATACCTAAACCATTTTATATCATAACTTGTATTACCATCCTAAAAAATATCTTTTTAGACTTTAAATTATCTTCTTAGATAAACAACTTAAGCTTTTTATGTTTTTCAATCTTATAAATTTTATATCTTTTTTGTAGGTTTCTTTTCTGAATTTGAAAACAAGGAAAACTATAACTATAACTATCTCTCCTTCAACTTCATTAGAGACCTGAGAAGGATATAATATTATCTGAATAAACAAAAGTACAAAGCAAACAACTTTCAAAACTATAGAAAGACAAAGACATTTGGCTGCCTGAATAGTCACCCAAGGTTCGTCTACAGCATTGGGGCATCCATCTTCAGCCTACAGACCTACAATATCTGACAGACTTTTCTTCAAAGTAGGAATTTTAAAGGACTGTCTTACTTTGTCTTGGTAAAGTTTGGCAGTCACTTTTTTTTTTTTAAATGTCCTGCTTGTCTAGTTTGGACAGCATACTGCCAACAATTGAAGCAAGGACAGTTTCTTGCCCAATGGCTAAGTTTGCCACAATAAAAGCAAACTCCATATGAAGGTTCTTTGATGTCTGTCCATCATCCTTTTTTGAATTAAATTAGTTTTGCCAGGAGCAGATGTGCCTCATTGTTATGAAAAGCCTTAGGTTAATAAAACACCATAAATGCCATATTCTGTAGGTCTCTGAAGTGTTTGAAGACCATTTGTCTATCTAAACTAGATCTCTCTTTGAAAACCTAACATGGCCACAAATTTGATTGTTAGATGGCTAACTACTAACCTATATTTTTAAATTATCCTAAATAGTTTAGAATAATAACTTTCAAGGACTAGAAATTTACATTGCAAATGAGCTACATATGCACAATACCTTAAAAAAGTAGAAATGTAAAATATTGTAAAATATTTGCTTTTTACTTTAAAAGTAGATTTAATAATCTGTCCTTTTATTCTATCACTCTTATATACCATTTTTTTCTTTTCAGAAGATATCCTTGAATCCAACCTCCTTTATTTTATTTTTTTCCCTGACCATGACCAATAATAATTTGTAACCAACTCAATGATGATAAATATCAATAATCCACTTAGAGACCAAAAACCATCCACCCCACCTCTTAGGAATGTGGGCATTGTGTTTGTAAAATTACTTCCTACTGTTTGGGATAATGGGATCTTTAGGGGACCCTGAGAAAATTGGGATAATGGTTAAGTCCTGGGAGAGCTAGCTGTTATCCAACCTCTGTGTAATGGAAAAGTGCAGGGTTTTTCTGAAGTCCTGGCTGGAGTAGTCTGTGAGGCTAGACCGTCTCAATTAGCAGCTTTGAAGCTGTCCTGGATGTAGATTTTTGAGACATTATGAGAGGCTATATCACCTAGGATACTTGTTTTCATTGGTATCTGGTTCTTTTGTTCTGAAAACACACAAACTTATAAAGGTAACATATATATCTTCATTAACACAAGTATGAAATGTTCAGTGTGCACAAATCAGCTAAAGATGATTTTCTGTTTTATGTTTGAGCAGGTAAAAGGCATCTATCAACTTTATAATATAGTCTGTTTGGACTGCATAACCAAACTATGATATAAATCTCTATCTATGCAACATGAAAAGACAGCATGTGATATTAAGTCATAAGGACTCTATTGTTGCTGGAGAATTTCTCTCCAGCTCCCACCACCAAGTCCCGCCAGTCTCAGAGCCCACTTATAAAATAAACACACAGACTCTTACATTATTTAAACTGCTTGGCCATTAGCTCAGGCCTGTTATTGTCTAGCTCTTACTCTTATATTTAGCCCATTTCTATTAATCTTTACTTTGCCACATGGCTTGTGGCTTACCGGTACTTTACATCTTCCTTCTCCTGATGGCGGCTGGCAGTGTCTCTCTCTCAGCCTTCCACTTCCCAGAATTCTTTTCCTTGTCCCGCCTATACTTCCTGCCTAGCCAATGGCCAATCAGTGATTTATTTACTGACCAATCAGCAACACACTTGACATACAGACCATCCCACAGCACTCTATAGCCAACAAGATTTATCATGTCTCATCCAGTCTCAGAGCTGTTCTTATGGTAGAGGAATCAGCATATATGTCACCTGTTTTGTACTTTTCTTGGTTAACTTTTTTACGTCTGTAGCCAAGATTTTCAGGAGGTCTCTCCTGATCAAATCTGATCTTTATTAATTTTGAAGAAAATCTATAGCTTTTCATTTCCTCTGGAAACAAAAGCATAACCTCCCCCACCAACACAACACATTTCCTGACTTCTATTCTGAAGTTAAGATATTCTTTAAAATAATAGGCTGATATAATTTAGCAGCTTTTTCCCTTACAATCCAATGTCTCTAAGCAGCTATTGCTTTTTGTTCATTAGCATTTAAAAATTTTCAAAGTCAACAAAACCCCATATGGGATCCAGATGCCCTGTGGATTTCCCATCCTTATGTAGCTTATTCTTTTTATACCACTTTACTTTTTCCTTAAAGACTTTACTATTATTTTATACTATTTTTTCTATGACTGCCTATACCCATTTTCTTTTCTTTCTTAGCACCTAAGCACATTTTTAAACATATTGCACCTGTTTGGAGGTTTTCTTGGTCTGGATCTGACTTTATGGGTGTCTGCAGCCTTCTCTGACCATATGAGCCAAATCTTAACCTAGTACATGATCTGCTACATGGCTAGCTTAGCACATGACACTGGTGGCTGGCTCCACCCACTTCAGGTCTGCAGGCACTGGTAGTAGCTGCACCTAACCATCCCAGCCGTGTCTAACCATTCCAGCTCTGGGAAGCTGCTGCGTCCAAGCTTTGGCATGCATTTCTATCTAGTCTCTAGCCCCAGTAGTTTGCAGGCTGCTCAAGTGCTTGGCTGTATTAAAGGGGCCACACCTCTGAACAATGCAAGTACCAGGCATGCTTGAAAGACTGAGGTTGCCTGAAGCTGACTCCATGTTCTGAAATTCCGCCCCCCCCACCTTTCTCAGGCCCTCTATGGGTTTACATGCCTGGACATTCAGCGCCATATATAGATGGATTTTTCTTTGGACTGACAGCTCATAAATAATGACACAGAGACTTTTTATTAATTATGAAAGCTTGGCCTATAGCTTATACTTGTTCCTAACTAGTTCTTATAATTTAAGTTAACTCATTTATATTAATCTACATTCTATCACATGGTTTTACCTCTCTTCCATCTTGTACCTTCTGTTTCCTCTCTATGTATCCTGGCTTCTCTGTGTGTCTAGATTCTTCCTCCTCTTCCTTTCTCTCCCCAGAAATCCCATCTATGCCTCCTGCCTAGCTATTTGCCATTCAGCTTTTTATTACACCAACCACAACAATATATCTTTACACAGTGTACAAATATCACACAACAACATGCACTGTATGAAATTCTCAAAGAACTAATAAGAAAAATAAAAATAATAACATTTGTGCACGTAATAGCATGAGAGTGTCCAGATGGAAGGATAGATGCTTAGCTTTAAGCAGTGATGGTGCTGCTCTGCTAATACAAGTGGCAACAGCTGCATTTTCAGATTCTGATAAACAGAACTTTACAGGAAGAGGTATCATTTCATTTTCTCTGCTATTTTCATTTAATTTATGACATATTAATGTTCAAATATTTCAGTAAGTTATTTACATATCAATTAATTTATATACTTTCCTGCCCTTTTGTTCAGAATGTTTACTGCGTAGCATGAGAACTACAACTGGGTTTCAGGGGGAGAAAAGGACTACAAACAATTACAGGCAGCTGACAGAGGAAGGATAAGGTAGCTAATGGGAGCCCTGAGGATGCAGAAGGAGGGAAGAAACACGGGGAGGGGGGGGGGAGAAGCCACAGAAGCAATGAACCAAAAGGGTAGCACTCAGCTCCTTTAAGAAGCTTGCTGACTCAATTGGCGTCTCTTCTTCACTGTCTCCACATCTGGGTGAGCTCACAGATGGTTGATAAGCAGATTTGTCAGCATAGCAAACCCAGCTTTGGTAAAAGAGAAGACTTGATGGACTAAAGAGAAATGAACAAATGAAAACAAGAACACCCAGGGGACTCAGCAGCAGCAGAATTAGTGTCCATTTCAGTGGACTTCAGTCTGCTGAACTGTGTGTGGGCTACCACCCACCCTCCTCTGCCTTTTTTAAATCTTTCCATGTGGCACCCCATGTAAGCTCCAGGTAGACCAGGGGTATCAGAAGTATTCTTAGATCCAGACCTTTCAGATACTGTTCTGATGAGGTGTCTACGTACCCCTGTGGTCTCTTCCCTCCATGTGCTGCTAAGATTGCTGACAGGCCATCTATGCCTCTCACAAGAAACCATGTCTATTCCCCTGCTGTGGTGGTTTGAATGAAGTTGCCCTCCCTCTCCCCGCCAAGGCAGCCTCCTCTTATATGTATGAAGTCCATATGTTTGAATACTTTGTCCATTTGGAAATATTTGGAAAAGGTTAGGTGGTGTGACCTTGTTGAAGGAATGTGTGTCCCTAGGGTGAGCATCGGAGTTTCACAAGACTTGAGCTCTTTCCAGTGTCCTCTCTCTCTGCCTCCTGCTTGTGAAGGAGACGTGGCCTCCCAGCTGTTCTTGACCCTGTTCTTTTGCTCTTCCAACATTTGCCTTCTGAACCCGTAAGTCCAGTTAAACGCTATCTTTTATAAGTCGCCTTGATTGGGATGTTTTGTCACAGCCACAGAGAAGAAACTAGGAATCTGAAGCATCCTGACTATGGTCACACTTTAACTAGCACCACTCCCCTATCCAGAGTTATGGTGACTTCTGTAAGTCACATAGCACCGGTCACATGTTAACTAAGCCTGCTTCCTCCGGATCCAGAGTCCCATCATTTATTCCCCTTAGAAATCTTTAAGAGTAGAGCTCTCCTTTGTCTGGTGGATCTGAGAGTCTCTCTTATTAGAATCCCTGCTGTGGCTGGCATTATTAAATACTTTTGGCTGAAAAAGACAAACCTCTGGGCCTCTCCCATTTCTTCCTTCATTTAAATCTAATCCTCATGACTATTACATTCTGGTAAAATTAAAACAAAACAAAAAAACTTTGTCTTGTCTGTAGGCTCTGTGAACACTCGAACTTAAAAATGATGGGCTAATTTATCTGATGGAAGTTTCTAGGCAGCTTAGCATCTACGTTATTTCATATGTATTGGTGTCTAAATAGAAAGTCTATATAAAAATTTGGAAATGAAACTCAGATCAGAAAGATTTGAAAAGTTTTCAGTTTGCCCAGAAAATTCTTAAAAGTAGAGGCCATTAAAACAAAGCCAAGAATTTTACATTGGAGTAATAGGTAAGAACTTTTGAGTATATCTCAGGAATTGACCAGCTCCCACTCATAGCTGACTAAAAGGTATAAACATATTTGAAAGACATGTATGTTTAAATCAAGTCTGTATCATTCTATTTATTGATAAGACTCAGGAGTCAAAGGCTGGGGTGAAAACCTGCTAGCTCAGAAAGGCTGAGTAGCAACTAGCTGACCTTGCATTTTGGCCAGAGACACTGCAAGAGACATGTCTCTTCTCTTGTCACAGAGCCAAGAAAGCTCAAACTCTAGTTCCCACCCTTTCCTTCCTGTACATCTTCTTTATCCAAATTACTGGCTTCTTTATGGCAAATTCTGGTCAGCTAGTCACTGGCTCCACCCCCTTGATTCAAGGTAAATTTTATTTCACTGTTTTTTATGTAACAGTCTCAGAGTGGAAGTGTCACTATGCAATCAAAATATTCCACAACAAACCCATGTCCATGAAATGTTGATTTTACAGGCAAGCAGAAGACAAGAGTTGTGGCATTATGGAGGTTTCTACTCAGATTTTCAAGGAAAGGCCAGAGGCCAGGAAATGTTGAGGATGACCAGTTTTCCTATGGCAGTGCCTAAGAAGACTGTCTGAAGCTTTGAGGGTGAAGATACAAAGGTGATCTCAAGAAGTTAGAAGTACCAGGAATAAGTGGAGGTTTTGCAGGGCAAAGCTATAAGCTTTGAATTTAGGCAGTAAACAAAGTCAGCACAAGAGATGGGCAGAATGGACTTTAAATGTTAAGACCTCTGGAGTTGATATCACATCATCATGTGCCCCACATGCCAGACACAAACTGCAGGGCTTAATGTTTATCTAGAGGGCTTTGGACTTGCTTTGACCCTGTATTTCCTTATTTTCATCCCATTTCTCCCTTTCAGAATGGAAATTTATACTTCCTGAGACTATATAATCAAAGTCTATTATTTTCTTTTTTATTTTATAGAGACTCACAGCTGGTAATTTGCCTTGAGTCTCAGAGGAGATTTTGATTTTGAACTTTTGAGCAATGCTGACAACTTAAGAGCTCAGAGGTTATTGGAAATGGAAAAAAAGACATTTTGCGTTATGATACAGCTATAGTCCAAGGGCAGAAAGCAGCAGTTTGAATGGTCCCTAGTTAGTGTTGCTGTTTTGGGAAATGTTAGAAGATTTAGGGCATGGGGTCCAACTACAGGAAGCAGGTTACTGGGATATATCCCATGCCCCTTCCGCTCACACTTTCTGTTTCCTGTATGACATGAATTGACCATCTTTGCTCAACCGTACAATCCCACCATGATTCTATCCCTCACTGTGGGCCCCAAACAACAGAATCAGGGGACCATAGATTGAAACCTGTGGTCCATGAGTCAAATCAAGTATTTCCTTCTTTAACTTATTTTTCAGGTACTTTGTCACATGGATGAAAAAACTCACTTGGATATGCTAACCTAATATATATTATTATAGAGGATAAGTAAATTTAAATAATGATCATAAATACACATAGATGAATAAATAAACTAAAGGTATTGACACATGCTATTTGCTAGGTAAAACCAGTTATTTTGTTCAAGGTACTGGACTCATCACATTTATATAATGGATTAATCCCCCAATAGTGTGTAGAGTTTGTAGTTCGGGAATTTTTATCTCTTAATGTACATTAACTAATCATTCACATATTTTCTATTAGTCTCTCCTGTTCTCTTAGAATTGAGAGTTAGGGAAGGAAAGTAGATTCTAAAGAATATGTTAAGTGTCCTGATAAGGGATATGCACAAATCACAGGACATATGAAGGTAGGTGACATACATCTAACGATAGTGGGAAGAATAGAAGAATGACCATCCAAGTAAGAATATCGAGCCAGAGCAAAACAACAAAAGAAGTGATAGGAAGAGGGACCCTGGTAGAAGGAGCAGTATGGAGCATATGACAGCATGGGAATGCAGAAAAGCTATGAGGTTACTGAAATGGCAATCACAAACTCAGTATGAAAAAAACATAGGCCTCCACAGCACAGGAATGGCATGTGGAAGTGCTACAGTAGGACCTGCTTTTATGTGCCCCATGTTCTTTCTACATCTTCAACTTAGCTAGTTAAGTGCAAAGCAGGGACCTGAAGAATCGTATCAAAAAGGACTTTTAGGATAAAGAACAGGGAAGAAAGGAATGGAGCTATTTCTCGGGGTAATGTAAGACAGGCAGAATTGGAGGAAATGAACTTAAGAGAAGGACAGGGAGCTGAGATATAAAGTGAGTTCTGTGTGAACCGTGGTGCAGCCAATTTTGTAGCTCCTCACAGTACTTCATTTTGAAAACATGACTGTTTTGGCCACTTTTGTATAATATTATAGGACCAGCCTTATTATACTATCCCAGGGGCCCAAAAGCGATGCTACCAGCGGTGTGGGAATGAATCTAGATACACAGAGCTCTTTCATCCAACTGGTTTATTTGTTCACCACCATCATTCGGTCATCATAATTCTTCCCGCTTCTCTGGGGACTCATCTATATCTTCCCCAAGCCAGCAACACCTTCATGTTTACAATACAACATAAGAATTGCAAGGCCCCCACCAGAAGCTTCCTGGAAACTTCATTTGCAACCACAAAAGAGGAAGAGAACACAGGCAGAGTTAGATAGGAGCTGGAATAAATCAGAGAAGGAATTTATGTGCTAGGAATATATCCTTACTGTGGTTATGTGAAAACATTATGAGTCTACAATAAATGTACTCAAACTATAAACTTACAGGTGATAGGGTACAGAAATCTATAAGTCACTAAAAATAAAACTGCTGCTGTTTTTCCTCTGCTACCAGTTTTCTGACAGGGCAGGGGAGGAGTGTTGATATCTAGTCAATCTGCATCACAGCTTGAAGCACTGGTGAAGGGAAACCCCTTTTATCTAAGAAGTTGTTCTGAGGCAGTGGAAGATCTGAACTTGATTTGCACAATAAACAAAGCTATGCTGTTAGTCTCCTAGGCTCAGTGGGGGGAGTTAGTACCTAGTGGAACAGTGTCTGAGAAGCTTAGCTGTTTGCCAAAATGGTTTGGAAGTATTTGGGCACATAAGAATTTCATAGCAGAAGACATATGAAAAACTGGATAACATCAAATATTCATAATAAATGGCTTTGCCTTTGACAGACCCTTGGCTGGTCAAAGTATAGCTTTAACACACAGCTGAATCTCTATAATATATTCTTGTGGCTTGAAAGAGGCCATAATTTTCTATCCCATGCATGAAGAGGAGGGTAATTGTTAGCAGTCAGTGGGTGGAAATCTAGCTTGGCAGTGGGAAGGTTTGATGGGTTTACAAAGCAGAAGGAGAACAGTGAGGGAAGGTAGGGTGGAGGGGTGGAGCGGGAGAAGTGGTGGGAGGTAGGGTGGAGTGGTGCAGAGGGAGAAGTGAGGGAAGGTAGGGTGGAGGGGTGGAGAGGGAGAAGTGAGGGAAGGTAGGGTCTAGTGGTGGAGAGGGAGAAGTGAGGGAAGGTAGGGTGGAGGGGTGGCATTTTCTGACAAGTTTGGGAGGAGGAGTAGGTACTAGAGGAGGAGTGGAGATTCTATTTTTCAGAGAGCAGTAGGAAGGCACCAGAAATATTAAGTAGGGAAAAGGTTTTTATAGCTTTACTTCTAGAGAATCACTGTGGATACTGTGAGGAAGGCACTTGGGAGGATTAAGTATGATGAACAGACAAGGTGGGAGAGCATGGAAGTAACCTGAGCAAGGGGACTGATAGCGTGAAGTAGGGTGATGGCTGCGTGGATGGGGCCACCCCAACTAAAGAGACACAAAAGAGGGAGAATTGCTGGTTTGCAGATGGACTGGAGAAGTGTTTGAGGATGAGGAGTGAGGGTCAGTGTCAGCCCCAAAATACAACTCTTCCTTCAAAGGCGGAAAGGAGTTTGTCTGGAGCCAAGTGTGTGTGACCATGGCCCAGGAACACAGAAGGAGATTACCCTAAATTGTATATTCCAATGTGGTAACAGTCTGATGACATTTTTACAGGTGTGCAAAGTCAAGGCACTTTTCAAATACGTTGGTGGAAACCGTAAATAGACGGTCATAGCAAAGTGGTAAAAGCAGTTGTAGGTTGCAGATACTGTGTGATGACCCTCTTAGTCCTATGCTTGGTGGGAACTTGGTTTCATTAATTCATTCCAAAAGGTTTTATTTCTTAGTCATAGATTTTATATCAGACAAAGAAGTGAGCAAGGATGAGTATTTAGGGAGACAAAGACACTCTGAGATAATTGTAATTAGGCTCTGGACCTCCAACATTCCAACCTGTCCATGATCACTGAAGTTTGATAAGTTAATGAGCTTTCTAGAAAGATTAGTGGAAGGTGCAGCTAGTCTCTGGTATTCTGTCCACAGGAGCCAGATTCATGGTACTACCACCTTGTATCTGTGTTACTTTCTACAGGGAAAGACTGTGAACTTGATTTAGGATTTGTAACACTGTAGATGCCCGTTTAATGCCCCCAAACTTTGAAAAGCATGAGAACTCTCTTCTTACTGTAGAAAACAATGCTGCCCTATAGACTTTCTGTTTTTGATCCCTGTTCTATCTTTTGACCCATCTAATCCTGCAAGAAGATTTTGCAATAGAGAACTTAGTGTTGGTTAGGAGGCAGTGCTCGTGGCTGGGCCATGCTAACAAAAGAGAGCACTGGATGTTGCGGTGGTGGAAGAATCACAAGCCATGGTTACTGTTGGTTATGCCATGGCGCTGCCCCTCATGGCTGGTCACTGCCCACGGTGGCCATGCCGGTGGAGGAGCGTGCTGATTAAAAGAATCATAGCCATGGTTACCTTTTTAGAGCTTTATTGGGGGGGAGACAGAGAGAGAGAAAGAGAAAAAGACACAGAAAGAGAGGAGACACACATGGGGGGAGGGAGGGGGCCGATGGGAGGAAGGAGTGGAAAGGAGAGGGGACAGAGAGCCCACAGAGGGCCCACCCGTTTTTTAGGCTGGGAAGCTGGCTGATGATATAATTAAGGATCAAATCCTTACAGTTACCTTTCTAGAGGTTTATTGGGAGAGAAAGGGAGAGAGAGAGAGAGAGAGAGAGAGAGAGAGAGAGAGAGAGTCCACGTGGAGGGGAGAGAATACGGAAGGGGAGAGTGCAGAAAGAGAGAGCACAGAGAGGGCATGCCCGCTTTTTAGGCTGGGACATCGTTGCAGGCTGGTGACGTAATTAAGGACATAATCCTTACACTTAGTACTTATGTCTTTCTTTACTCTGAAAACCTACTTCTCATGTGTGTGGGTTTGCTGGTCTTGGAATAAGTTGTTTTGTTTATGATTTATTTTATGTACCATGTGACTTAGGTCTTCTGGTCCACCATGTGGTGTTTGGTACAATGGCTTTTTGTAGACTTTGTCATCCTGTTAAGAGACCATCCTAATTTGCTCTCTATTGGTGTGATAAAGACCATGACCAAAAAGCAGTGTAGGAAGGAAAGGATTTATTTGGGTTATAGGTTGGAGTCCATCCTCTGCAGATGCCAAGGAAGGAACACAAAGTGGGAACCCTGAGACAGAAACTGAAGCAATGGAGGAATATTGCTTATTCACTTGATCCCTGTGCCTCGCTCAGCCAGCTTTCTTATGAAACCGAGGGCCATCTGGCCCAGGAGGAACAATCAGCAACAGTAACTGGACCTTTCAATATCAATCATTAATCAAGAAAAAATGCTTCCCCAGACTTTACAACAGTCCAATGTGAGGAAGGCATTTTCTCAGTTGAGATGTACTATTCCCAGATGACTTCAGCTTGTGTCAAATTGACAGGAGACTAGCCAGCCCAGGAAGTAAGGCATGAATCCAGGGAAAATTACCCTGTTTGTGCAGGATTTAGGAAAAGAGCACTTGAAGATCCAAGTGGAATCTTCACAGTGATCCTGTGTGAACGAGTCCAGAGACTTGGAGAAATGTCAGGGACCAAACATGGACCATGGAAAAGTACTAGCTAGGCCAGAGAACAAGCCCCTGCCCTAAATCAGATGCCCCCAAAGATAAAGAACAGGTCAGGCAGGTCAGGTAGCATAGCAACAGAACAATGGGCCCTGACCTTATCACCTAGGAGCCTCATGACTTGCATGTAGTCCTTCACCTGCACGCCCCCTCTTCACCTGCATGTACAGCACGTTGTGTATCCCTTCCCTCCTTCCTGCCCCCTCCCCCTCCCATGCTATGTAAGCCTTGCTGAGGAGAATAAAATTTGCAGCTTGATCAGAACATACTGTCTTGCTGTCTTCCTTTTGTGTCTCCCCCATCCCTTTCATTCTCTCCCGCAGATGGGTCGCCCCCCCCCCCCCCCCCCCCCCCGTTGACACCCCGCTGGCCGGGGCAGAGAAACACATTTAGAATTGGAAATACAGTATGTGCTATGAAACGGATGGGTAACTCAAATAGTCTCATAAAAATTCCAGCTTTCTCAACCAAATTTCAACCATAGAGTCTAGCTATTTAAGCTGTTTATAATGACAAATACCAGGAAGGTTACTGGAGAGGGGATATATGTTAGCATTTGGATTTGGTCCATCTCTAGCACTTACTGATGTGTGTTAGAAGAAAATGAATAATGTACATACAGATGAATGGATGAATAAATGGTGGGTTGATGGATAGATGAATAAATGTTGGTGAATAGACAAGTAAGTGGATTGAGATACTTCATGCCAGGCAAATAATCACACATCCAAGTGAAAAGCCTTGAAGGTGAGTTCCTGAGGACGAAAGGAAGAAATAGCTTTAATAAAAATATCCTAAAGAGGAGGTGGAGAGATGACTCATTGGTAAAGAGTGCTTGCTTCTCTTCCAGAAGACCTAAGTTCAGTTCCCAACACCCATGTCAAATGGCTCAAATGACCTGTAACTCTAGTTTTAGGGAATCTGATGCCTTCTTCTGACTTCAAAGGACACCTACACACACGGCACATACTCAAACATATACATAAATATAAGTAAAATAACTCTTAAATAAATATCTTAAATATTGGTTGATTCCAGTATTCTTAACAGCTTCCCTTCATCTAAAAGTGCAGTACATCTCTAAATCTGCTCTTTAAAGGGTAAATTTAAAGCCACAACATATTGTGCAGTTTGTAGTAACTTCTCTTACTTCTAATGGAGCCATACATATGCATCCTTTTGCTTCAGAGGATCTTTGCATGACTTCCAGTCCTCATAGCATTCCTACTCTGGAATGAGTTTCTAAGTAGTCAATGAAGTTACAGAGCTGACTTTGGTACTGTTCATTCTGCTTCCTAACTTTGAAAGACTTTTCTTTTTCACTCATCCTTTTTCCTTCAGGGATATAAGACATCAGCCTGTATACTAATTAACACGCTTAAAATTTCACGTGGATGTGCTACTTGCAACAATGACATTTGGTATCTGGGACTTATTCACATTCTGTTTTCTTTTAAAAAAAAGAAAAGAGGAACAAAAACATTAGTTGGCATCTCGGCCTGTGCAGCTCTCTCATTTTCCTGTAGCCCCACACTCCCAGCAATAAATGGCTCAGGTGCCATTTACAACGATTGTCCAACTCACCCATGAGCTCTAACTCTGGGAGAAAAATAAGCAGAAAATGTCAAGCTGAATTTGTGATTTTAAACATGCAGAAGAAGGCTGACCAAGGATTACTGACTCTTTTTCTTACTGGAAAGTCTTCAGACTTCAAGTCTGGGGGAAAGGGGTGTATACCCTAGACCCTGGGAACATACTTGTTTAATTTGGCTCTTCTCCTTGTCATCAGAGGACGGCTAAGTGCATGCACCACCTAGAAAATGTCCTGTGTAAGAAAGCACAATAAAGAGCATACATTCAGGTGACCCATCTCATGTCAGCACAACTCTTTCATGTGCATCATTTTTATGGTCGCAATTTAAATAAGTTGTGGACAATAATTGAAAAGGTAAGACTATTGAAAAGTTATTCAGGTTATTTGAAAACTGGTAAGATACTTTATATATATTTAGCCATACTTGATCCTTATAACAAAGGTGAGAGAAGGGGATTGCAGCTGACACTGAGGAGCAGCATATTTAAACAATTTCCTATGTATCAGCTGACTGGCTTTCTGCTTTTCTCATCCAGGTGACACTAGCAGACCGGGCACCTAGGCAAGAGCTTTTCACACAGCAGTTTATTTCTTTTCTTCTCACAACAATATGCACTTGCATTTTATTACCTCAAAAGCTGGAGTTTTGTGGGATTGTAGTTTATCAAGGTCACACAAACTCATGAAACTCAGAGTTGGTGTCCTTGGTCATAAAGACTCAAATCAAAAGACCCAGCATCCCCCTCCCCCAGCTTACACTAACATGTAAATTGAATATTAGGTGTTGAATATCAAAAGTCCCCCTCAGGCTCAAGCTTTAAAACCTACTCCCTAGCTGGTGGTGCTGTTTTGGGTTTCTAGAAACCTTCAGAGGTGGGGCTTGGTGGAAGAAGCAAGTCACTGAGGGTGGGTCATTGAAGGTGTCTTATCTCTACTGTGTGTTATAAGGGAGTGGCTTCTGGAGCATGCATGTGGCTCCATGATGCTCTGCTTTATCAAAGACCCAGAAACAATGGAGCCAGCCAGGACAGACTAAGCTCTTTGAATCTGTAAGCTTAAAAAAAAAAATTGTATTCTCATTTAAGTTTTTACTGTCAGGTATTGTATAATAACAATGCAAATCACACAGATTTTCTTTCTAGCATTCCTACTATTTTACTGTGGTGGTTTGAATGAGAATGCCCTCATAGGCTCCAATAGTTTGTTCCCCAGTTGGTGAAGCTGTTTGAGAAGGATTATGGGGTGTGGCCTTGTTGCAAGAGATGTGCCACTGGGTGTAGGCTTTGAGGTTTCAAAAGCCCATGCCAGGCGGAGTGTCTTTCTCACTCTGCCTGCTACCTCTGGATCAGGATGTAAAGCTCTCAGCTACTGTTCCAGTGCCATTCCTGTCTGCATCCTGCTATGGTCACAGATTAACCTGAAATGGCAAGCAAGCCCCCAGTTAAATGCTTCCTTTTAAGAGTTGCCTCAGTCATGATGTCTCTTCACAATAATAGTACAGTAACTGGGACATTCATTTAGTCTAAACAGTTGTGGTAGACTTGGCTTGACAACTGAGTGACATACACTGCTTTAGCAAGGGCAGTAAAAAATGGTCAGTTCATGAGAACAGCATAGGCAATGATCTTTTGTACATAAAATCCATAATTGCCTAAATGCAGAGGACTCCTTGCTTATGTTGAGTCATCTGAGAGTCTGAGCTGGTGCCCTAGAGACTTAACTTTGGAACTTCCTCCCCAAGAGACTTCAAACTTTTGATAAACTTGCTTTCTCTCTAGGGTAATGGTGCCTGGCGGAGTTGTCTTTGATGGTAGATATTATCTACATATTCACTGTTGTAAATGTAGACTCTAGCAGAGTGAGGCTGCCAACAATCTAAAATGTAGTGAGTAAAATTGAGGAGTTGATTGTAAAAGTTAATCAATATTTGCACTGAAATAGGTATTGCACCTGTATTTGCTGGTACTTTGGAAGACAGAGCTTCAGATAAAATGATTAGGAAATTAGTATCTAGTCACTGCCTCAGTGCATCTTGGGGCATTAGACAGGATCCTTTAGAGGAATAGAATCAATAGGATGAATATATATTAAGAGGTAATTTATTAAGTTTTCTTACTTGATAATGTTTAGGTAGGACAATGCCTGAGTCACACTGGAGAGGTTGAGAATCTCGTGGTTTCTCAGTCCATGAGTCTGGACATGTCAGCAGACCCCATCTGGCACTGAAGGCCTGGAGGATTCTTGGAAAGCTGCTGGTCATCAGTCTACATTAGAAGGCCAAAGAACTGGTTCTAATATCAGGAAAAGAATGCAGCAGTGGCAGCAACAAATAGGCAAAAAGCAAAGCTTTCCTTCTTTTATGGCCTTTCATTTGAGATGACACATTTAGAGTGTGTCTTCCTGCTTCAATTGGGTCAGGAAGGACCCTCACAGGGGTGCCTAACAGGTTGCTTTTCAGTTAATTCCAGACCTAGTCAGGATGACAACCAAGATTAGCCATCTACTTGGCATGAAAATTTATTTTTCTCTTCCTTCCAAATATGATGGACTGGAACAGAAGAACTATGATTTGTCATAGTTGTAGAGCTTCAGTGTGCTGTGGAAAATGTGAATAAGGGAGATTGACCATTTTACAGAAGCACACATGACTCACAAGAACAGTAAAAAAGTTTTTGAAGGCAGACACAATGACTTTTTTCTCATGCTATCTTCTCCAAATACTCACAGGTTCAGGAATACCTATTATTAATGAAATAAATAGTACCTCTGAGCACTTCTTTGCAGTTTGACAGTCTAGTGTATGCACCTATAGTAACTCATCTAATCCCCACAGCAATCTCAGACCCAGTCACAATTATTATCTTTATTTCATAAAGAAGGCTCATAAGTTATTAAACAGAAGTTTAAAAACATCACTTCTCTTTTGTACCAGGGCACTAGCAACAGTGGTCCGTGTGTCAAGTGTCTAATTAATTATTGTTTTCTGGTTTAGGGTTGGACCACCGTATCTGAAGGTGACCTTTGTGGGTGATGCTTCCCAGGGGAGTACAGTGAGCACATAAACTATCAAGAAAGGCTGGTTAATGAAGACAGCATTCTACCTCTGGGATCACAGTGGAACCCACTCTAATGAAGGGGGCTTCATGTCTTGTTGGCTTCATCATAAGAAACTACTTTCTTAAACAATTAACTTCCATAATCCCCTGGACTGACAGATACTCTCCCATCTCTGGAAACATCTTTCATAATATTCTGGTCACCAATTAACTATATAATTCTGTGACCACAGAATGAGGAGGCAAAACTATTAAAAACATGAGTTTGGGGTTTATAAACCAGTAAGATCCTAAGTGTGTCTGTGGGACTGGCTGAGGGTCTGTCTCATTGTTGGAAAAGGGAATGCTTTGTTCCGTGGGGTTGTCTTGGACAGTAAATGAGATTCAGGAAATAAAAAGAAGATACTGGTGCCAGGTGACTGGTAGGGGTTTAACAGGAAGTAGCTATTGTTCTCACAGATAGAATTTTTCAGTCTGTATTTGTGCTCCAGATTTAGTCCCCAAGGATCTCCATGGAGAAAATGGCATAAAACCATAAATTACTATGGTATAACCAGGCAGTTCTGTGTGACGAGCACTTCATAGCAAGGACAGACTTACCTTTAGCAAGTTATCAGGAAAAACAGCATAGAAAGCAATGCTGGGAACAGCTGCAGACAATGTCTGGTTACTGGAACACAGCCCTGTTCCCGCCTTCCCAGCCCTGCTGAGATATTCTGCTTTGTGGATGAATGAACACACACACACACACACACACATTTATTGGACCTTCCTTCCAACATTTTTAAAAATAGGATCCTTCCACATGAATTCATTTTGTTTCCCTGACAGAGACACTGTGGTGTGGAAAAGTGAAGAAACTCTGGGGATTTCTACATCAATGGTCCATGAAAGGATGAGAGATTTTCTTTGATTCTTCCCAAGGGCTCTGTCTTAGTTAGGGTTTCTATTGCTATGATGAAACACCATGACCAAAAATGCATGTTGGTGAGGAAAAGGTTTATTTGGCTTATGCTTCAGTATTGCTGTTCATCACTTAAGGAATTCAGGACAGGAACTTAATTAAACAGGGCAGGATCCTGGAGGCAGGAGCTGATGCGGAGGTCATGGAGGGGTGCTGCTTACTGGCTTGCTTCCCATTGCTTGCTCAGCCTACCTTCATATAGAACCCAGGACCAACAGCACCATAGACTGGGCCCTCGCCCATTCATCACTAAATGAGAAAATGCCTTACAGCTGGATCTCTTGGAGGCATTTCCTCAACTGAGGCTCCTCCCTCTGTGATGACTCTAGCTTGTGTCAAGTTGACACATAAAACCAGCCAGTACAGGCTCTATGTATGAAAGATCACTTACCAATTTTCAGAAATCTTCACACGGGATTTTGAAGTGTTGTGACTCCTGTAAAAGGACATGCTGTGCTAACAGGAAATTTTTATCCATTAACATTTTTTTCTGTGAGCTTCAGTCAGTTTCCAATGATCAAGCTTGAGCCTTGAGCCACCCATAATGTCTATGCCTAGTTTGTCAATACTCATGTTGGGACATGTGCCTGCTTAGAGTTGTACATTTACAGTTAGCAAGTACCAATAATGTAGTCATCAGAAAAGACAGCAACTATTTACAGATGTGCCCAGTCAATCAGCACTGTTTCCATTCAGAAAGCACAGAGAAGCCCTTCAGGTTTCCAGTCTGGATGGATCACCAGATGTGATGGCTAATCTTGGTTTTTGACTTGACTGCATATGAAATCAAATAAAACCCAAGCAGCTGGGAACACTTCTGAGGGACTCTTTTGATTAGATCATTTGAGATGTGCAGACCCACCCTAAATCTGGGCCACGTCTTCTGGTAGCAGCTGATAGAAAAAGACACAGAAGATGGAAACTTACTGATTATCTGCTCACTCTCACTCTTTTTGGCAAGTTCGTCTATCCTATCCTGATTCTGAGACATTCCTTTGTTGGTATTAGAGCCTCTTTCATTAGGATTCCAACGTAGACTGGAGCAGCTGAGACACCCAGCCTTGTGAACTGAACCTTGGGTTTCCATTAGGAGACAGCCATTGTTGAACTAGCTGGACTATAGACTATAAGTCACTTTACTAAGTCGTGTGTGTGTGTGTGTGTGTGTGTGTGTGTGTGTGTGTGTGTGTGTATGTGTGTGTTCATTCTATTCCTTTAGAGAACCCTGACTAATATATTGGATATGGCCATGATAGTAATGGTGAATTCAGGGGTAGGCAAAGAGCAGATATTGATGTCAGGAAGCATGCAGGTAGACATGGTGCTGGAGAAGGAGCTAAGGGTTCTTACATCTTGACCCATAAACAACAGGAAGTGGTTTGTCTCACTGGACATGACTTGATTATATATGAGACCTCAAAGCCTACCTCCACAGTGACACACTTCCTCCAACAAGGCCACACCTACTCCAGCAAGGCCACACCTCCTAATATTGGCACTCCTTTTGGGACCATTTTCTTTCAAACCACCACAAGAACACATGTAAACAAGCAGAACACTGGACTATATATAGGTCTCTATAAACCAGTAGCAGCTTTATAGAATGATATGTATATTTTATTGTGGAGTAAAATGTAAATAAATTTTGTCTTGATTATTTTAAATTGGAGTTTATCTTTAACACTGACATCTTGTCATGCAGTGATTCTGAAAGACAGTGAACAATGAAGTCAGAGGAAATTTTCTGACCAGAAGATCAAGATCTTTGTGTTATTCTAGCAAAGAAGTAATTGTGTATCTCTATCCTACATCATTCTATTTAAAAGCAAGATGAACTGACATAGCCCTTTGGTTTTCTCTTTTGTTTGTTACTGACAATCCCTTTATGAAATGTTTGATGGATTGATAGAGTAATTTCCCCCTAGATATGCCATGTACAACTAATCTACAAAGTTTAGAACAATACTTGTAAAATGTGCAATATTTTCAGCTGGGCACGGTGGTGCACATCTTTAATCCCAGCACTTGGGAGGCAAAGGGAGGCAAATCTCTGAGTTTAAGGTCAGCCTGGTCTACAGTGAGAGTTCCAAGGCAGCCAAGGCTACTCAAAGAAACCCTGTTTCAAAAAAAAAGCAAAAAAAAAAAGATTGCATTATCTTTACCTAGTGAATGATTCTTCATATTGATTAATTGTCTGAAAATGCACACATATTACTAGTAGTTGGTACTGCATAGTGACCTCAGATTTGGCCTCTTAAATGTGCTGGCAAAGGCCCTAAAGGATAAAGGGGGCTGCAATAACCAGGTAGCAAGCATATCAGCAGCTATTGTATTGAGCTACTTTGTGCAGAAATGATGATTAAACTCATTGTCATTGCCAAAAGCATGTGGTACTTCATGATGACAATGGACTAAACCTCTGAAACTCTAAGCCACTGTCTCAATTAAATGTCCTTTATAAGAGTTGCCATGGTCATGGTGTCTCTTTACAACAATAGAAATCCTATCTCACAGAGAAGTTGGTACTAGGGACTGGGATATTGCTGTGATATGCCTGGCTATGCTTTTGTTTAAAAGAATATGGACTGTGGGACTGTGGATTAGAAAATCAGTCGAACACTTTAACTAAGTGATGCTTAACTGGCCATAGTAGTAGGAGCATGGAAGACAGTGGTGCTGAGTGTGATTTGAACTGTGGGTGCCTGGATCAAAAGCTTTTAGTGGAGAAGAATGTTAGTATGTGGTCTAGAGACTGGTTTTGTGGTATGTTGGTGAAGAATGTGGCCACTTTTTGCTTTTGTCCAAAAAGTTTGCCTGAGGAAAAAGTGAATAGTTTTGGATCAATTCCCTTGGCAGAGGAAACTTCAAAACAGCCTAGTATAGACTCTGTTGTGTTGTTACTAGTGTTAATGCTAATGAAGGAATACAAAGAAAAAGTCCAAGCTGAGCAAGAAAAAATATTTGAGGAGAAAAAGAGCACCAGAAAGTGGAATGGAGCTAAGTCCTGTATTCAAGAAGATAAACAGATTAAGAAATGAAATAAAGGGAGTAGTGAACTGAGAACAAGATCCATCCAGCTAACTTTCCAAATTGTGAAAAGGAACTAAAGAAAACCTTAGAGCTGGGTTTGGTGGTGCATGCTTTTAATCCCAGCACTCAGAAGGCAGAGGTTGGGTTTGAGGCCAACCTAGTCTACAGAGCAAGTTCCAGAATAGCTAAGCTTAGGCAGTGAAGGTAACCATCAAAGACAGATGTAATTGAAAAATCTCTGAGTTGAAAGACAGCCTGGTCTGTAGATCCAGTTCCAGGACAGCTAAGCTTAGGCAGTGTCTTAGTTAGGGTTTCTATTTCTGTGATGAAACACTGTGACTAAAAATCAAGTTGGGGAGGAAAGGCTTTTTTTGGCCTACGCTTCCAGATCATAGTACACCATTGGAAGAAGTTACCACAGGAACTCAAACAGGCTGGGACCTGGAGGCAGGAGCTTGTGCAGAGACCATGGAGAGGAGCTTCTTACTGTCTTGCTTCCCATGGCTTGTTCAGCCTGCCTTCTTATAGAACCCAGGACCATCAGCACAGAGATTGCACCACCCACCGTGGGCTAGGTCCTTCTCTATTGATCACTAAATGAGAAAATGCCTTACAGCTAGATCTCCTGGAGGAATTTCATCAACTGAGGCTCCTTCTTCTCTGATAATTCTAGCTTGTGTCAAGTTGACACACAAAACCAGTCAGTACAGGCAGTGAAGGAAACAATTGAAAACAGAAAGTTGGTGAAAATGTTATTGAATGAGGGAGCCATGATCCAGCCCCAGTAAGCAGCAGTACTAGGCAGCATTAGCCACTTGGTTCTGGAGTTAAGAATAGAACAAAGGGGTTATGGAATTTGCCTCCACAACTAAGGAAAACTGCTGAGGCCAGGCATGTGTCAGGGGTGTCTCTGAAGGGAGGCCTAGAAAAGGTATGGCGTGAAGCTGTGAGGGTGAAGCCTGGATTGCCTTGGACACTCCAAGATGTTGGCTATGCTGGAGCTGTGGGATTCCTGCCAAGGAGAGCTGCAAACAGGAGTAGAACCAGCTCAAGAGAAAGAAGTATGTCAAGTCAACAAAGCTGAAAGGAGTTGGAGATCTGAAGACTGCTTTGATATCAGACATGGAGATGCAGAGTTTGGAGTTTGCCCAGCTGGTTTTCCATCTTTCTTTGGTCCAGTATTTCCTCACTATGCTCCCTTCCCTATGTTTTTGAATGGAAATGTATCCTGTGCCATTATGTGTTGGATGCATGTGATCTACTGTTGGATTTTGATTTTACAGATTATTACAGTTAAGAGATTGCATGAATCTCAGGAAAGACTTTGAACTTTAGACTTTTAAATAAGTTTGGGACTGTTATAGACAATGAGGACTTTTGAAGTTGGACTGAATGTATTTTTGCATTATGATATGGCTATAAGCCTTTAGGGGCCAGGGAGTAGAATGTAGTGGTTTGAAAGAAAGTGGCCCCCAAAGGGAGTAGCACTATTAGGAGGTGTGGCCTTGTTGGAGTAGGTGTGGTCTCGGTGGAGGAAGTCTGTCACTGTAGAGGAGGACTTTGAGGTCTCATATATGCTCAAGCCATGCCCAGTGAGACAGACTACTTCCTGTTGTCTATGGATCAAGATGTAAGAACCCTCAGTTTCCTCGTCAGCACTATGCCTGCCTGCATGCTGTCTTGCTTTCCACTATGATGATAATGGACTAAACCTCTGAAACTGTAAGCTGACACCTGAATTAAATACTTTCCCTTATAAGAGTTGCCTTGGTCATGGTGTCTCTTCACAGCAATAGAAACCCTAAGACAGTCCTAAAGTTCGCCCCTGTTTTTACAATAATAGCAAAGAGGTGAGGATGATCCAAGAGCACAGAGGGCACCTGTAGAGTGATACACAGGATGGTGGCATAGATGCTGGTGGGAGTTAATCAGGGCATACTTATGGACATATTTCATACTTAAGTATATAAACTCATCAGGTTGTATACTCTGGATATGTACATATTTCTATTTAATCATTCTTCAATAAAATTTTGTATCTCCCAGATGATCACTAATCTTCCAAGTGAGCAGACTGTGTGGACACTGATAACTCCAGCTGAGGTGATGGTTGAATAATGCATTGGTATCCCTAGATCTTCAGATGCATCTATGGCAGGTCCAGATAGAGATTTAGGGGCCTCTTAGTTAACTATGAAAAATATTGTCAACTCTTGAAAGTGTTCCAGAACTGAGGGTCCATCATTAACGATGCTGTATATATAATGCTTCTGTGTCTGTGGAAATTTTATGAGGCTGTAAAGCACAGCACACTCCTTAGCCTTTTATCCATATTTCTGCAAGAAAAAAATAACTCTATGTATAAAAGCTTTTTTAAAGAACAATTATGATGTGTTATTTCTAAGAAGTATTTTACAAAGAAGGGTTCAGGAACAGAGCCCTGTAAAATATTCTAATTACATTGTGTCAAAAGATGATGATAGATGAACAATCTAAACCAGAAGTCACCTGTAGACACACATTACATATAATTTACACAGTTGCACATATATAAGCACATAACATATGTACACACATATATGCACATATACACATGCATACACACTCACACACTTGCATACATGCATTCATACATATTCCTCCATGCACATTCAGACACAGATACTCATACACAATAAATACTCACATACACAATTACACACAGAAAACTTACAATACATTCATACAGATGCATATACATACACACACACACACACACACACACGCACACACACACCTGCACTTATACCCATGAACATGCACAGACACACAAATTACTGAACACAAACAGATGCACCAACACTATTCTTTTTGTCAAGTTCCCATTTTTGTGCTCTTTTTATTTTGTGTTTTCTTTCAGCAGATCTCAGAGACTCAGCCTTTCTGTTCATCTTCATTTAAAAGGTGTTTGCATTCTGAGGTTGGAGTTTTGCTGAGACAAAGTCATCCCTGTGACTCCTGGAGGCACACAGCACTTTCTTTAAGATAACCTTTGAGAGATGGCCATGATCTAACCACCAGATTAAAAAGACACGGGGAAAAGACTGACCAGAGAATATTCTATCCGCCAATCTGATATCCACATATAAAGGACGTAGTTGGACAGTTTTAAATGTAAACACACATAGGTAATAGACCTTCCATGAGTTTTCCTTAGAGCACAAACTTACCTGATCACACAAAGTCTGTAAAGCAGCCATAAACGGAAAGAGTGAACTCTTGAATCTGGAACTGAAGATGAATCTACACATACCTAGGTGGTCTGCCTGCTTGGCAGGAATTAAACTCCACAAGCTCACTGTGAAGTCACATTAGTTCATTTTCTTAAACAGTTAGTATGACTACAATGAGTTGGACTCACTGGACAAAGCCAAAGACCCAGTGCCAATAAATTTATTTTAAGTTTTTGAGTTAGAAGGTTAGGAGACCCTTGGGGGAAAGCGATCTTGGTTTAAATCCACAGACTCACCAACAGTCCCTTAATTGTCCCAGGCTTCCTTAGGCTTCCACACTTGGAATGCCTAGTAAGCTCAGTTGCAGGCGCCCTTGAAAGGGCTGTGGGCTCACAACAAGGCTCAACCTAGCTTCTGAAATGAGAATACCAACTACTTTCAGCTGGCAGTTCTGTTTTGTTCATTAGTGTGTCTTCTACACTGGGTGAGTATCTGGCCCATAGCACTTGTGATGAATATCACTCCATGTCTAAAAACGCTACGAGGGAGAAAAATGTTTCTGTCATTCACTTCCCAAGAGTTGTGAGGAGTCAGACCCTGGTCATTTCCCCTTCGCACCCTCCCAGTCATAACTCTCCTCAGATTCCCATCCTTCTGTGTGTTCAAATATTTAGTCATGTTACTTTTACAACTGGAAATCATTATTTGTGGAAATTATTACATATTAATAGAAGGACTCTTTCCTTATTTTATTTTTAGGAAGTGAGGTAGCAATCTACGTTGCCACTTCCTGTTTCTGCTGCCGCAAGGTCAGGGGTGGGAGCAGTGAGATATTTTCCATGAAGACCGTGACTGACAGGTGATAGATGGCTCAGCCCACTCAAGCTTCATCATAGTGAACTCCAGCTTCACTCACCTGTTAGGCCCAAGTCATCCCCAGAGAGACCACCAAAGACCAAGGATGTCCAGAACGCAACAGCAAGGTTTATTGTAGGTGCAACACAGTGCAAGCCTGGCAGGGAGCTTGTCTCAAGCACCTACTGGTCACAGCGAGGCAGGGAGGAGTTGCTCTCTGTTTGTGAGGCTGGCTTTTTAAAGGCAGAAACCACGAGTCCCTCTAGGTTGTGGGAGAGTTGGTACGGGTACAATTCTAATTGGCTAAATCTTCCCAGGCCTCCATGTTACCTTATTTTGGTTTGTCCGTTTGCTCTGTTAGAACTTTTACAGCCCATCTCCAGAGTTGAGAAGTGCCATTTCCAGTGTTGGGACATCCCATGGTTAATCAGTCTACACCAAATGGCCTGGCTTTTGTCCGGCATTTGGGGCACTCTTTTGTTAATTAGTTGTTACCAGATGGCTCTTCCTGACTTTGTAGTTTTAAGTTTCTGGGGCTGGTGCCATCATTTCTGGGAGCTTGAAACTGGCCTGGGTCTATCTATATTAAGATATCTTTGTCTAAGCCTCCTTCTTCGTCTTAGAGAATAGAGTGAGGGTGTTTCAACCTACTGTCCCCTTGTGACTGGCTAATCTCATTGGAGTTTGTAACTGATTCTCAGTGTTGTTGTAACTCTAGTGATTTTTTTTTTATGTTAACATTGCAGGTTACAAAAATATCATTTTTTCAGTGAAAATACTTCATTTTATTTGCTGTTTTGTTTCATATTATTTTTCAAAGAACTGATATCGAATTTACTATGGATATAAAGTCTCTTTGTTGAGTTTGAACATGAAAAAGTGGAGTAGAATAAAATAAACAGAACAATTCAGGATGTATGCCATCTATAAGATCAAATACTGTTTAGTGAATTTATTTCAATTACACCTACATATATATACACACATGTATACATGCACACACACTATACACATTATATATGTGTGTTTGTGTTTGTATGTGTGTATATGCCAGCTGCCAGATTATTTAAAAAGTGTTTTATTTGTGGGTGTTGTGGTTGTTTGGATCTTAAATGTCCCCAAAGGCTTATGTGTTAAATCAGCCTTCCTTTGCATCCAATACTGCTGTAGGGCAATGGTGGATAGTTTGGGGTCCTCTGGAAAGAAGCTAGGTCACTCAGGATGTGCTCTTGGAGGGATATTGGAGCCAACCAGGGCCCTTCCTCTTGCACTCCCTGGCTTGCTGGCCACTGTGAAGTGAATATCTCCTTTGTGGTGCTTCCGCCATGCTGTGCTACTCTTAAGCAGGCACACTACCACAGCGACTCTGAAACCTACACCTGAATTGGAAGCTTTGATATTGTGAGACAAACATATCTCTTCTTTTGTTGGGGCTGGAGAGATGGCTCAATGATTAAGTGGACTTGTTATTGTTTTTGCTCTTTTTTGGTGGGGCCTGCCACCCAGCTCCTAAATAAAGCACACATAGAGGCTTATTCTTAATTATGAACACCTGGTCTTAGCTTGGCTTAGTTTCTTGCCAGCTTTTCTTAATTCATCCCATCTACCTTTTGCCTCTGGGCTTTCCCTTTTCTATTCCTGTATACCTTTCTTTGTTTCTTACTTTGTGGCTTGCTATGTAGCTGAGTGGCTAGCCCCTGATGTCCTTCTCTCCTTGTTCTCTCTTTCCTTCTCTCTTCTCTCCTCCCAGATTTCTCCTCTATTAATTCTCTCTGCCCTCATAGACCCAACTCTTCTCTAAGTTGATGTTCTCACAATGATAGGAAGCTAACAAAATGGTCAAATAATACAAATGGTGGTGTTTTATACCTATCTGCTGCTATTGAAAACAGCTCATTAATAAACATGAGAGGTCTTCTTTCCAATTATTGAGACTGTGTGCCTTTGCAGGTACAGTATTTCCACAGTAACAACTTTAACATCAGAAATATCATTGTTTCCAATGTTGGGGAGAAGAATGTTTGAAAGGAAACAAAATCTTTGACTCTCATTAAATGCTTACCTCTAGATTTACCATAAGCTTTCTCTTTCTCTAACTGGTACAACGATGCTAGAATTTGGAACAATTTAAATAACTCCAAAATTCTGATTTGCATACTAAGTACTGGATAGTCACGAGGTAAGACCAGAACCTTTCAAAGCTTATAAGTTACATTAACTGGAACATCCATTTGTTATATTTTTTTCTATAGAAATTAGATGATTAAAATTCACCTATTTAAAATGTTTAATGTTTTCAGTCTGCTTTATGGCTGGTTTTGTTGTTTGATGTACTAATAAGGGAAGATAATTTACATTCTAACATTATGTAGATAACCAAAAGCTCAGTTTTTTTTTTATACACGTAACAATGACATACCTGTGGGTAAAAGTGTTATTAATGTAGTACAACGTATAGTTGTCAGTACCTTAGTTCTTCATGGTCCATAATGAAGTAGACATTTTGTGTATGGCTAACTGTGTAGAGAGATGCATGTTCAAAAGATCTGTGATGAACATGGAATATTAATCTTATATATTTAAAATTTTTGCTTCTTGGGCATTTAGTAAATTGTAGAGAAAGACTTTGTGATATTTTCATATAAGGTCATGTAGCATTTCATGCATAAATGTGAAATACATTTTGATGAATTCTTTAAAACAAACATTTTCATCTAGGATTCAATTTAATCTGCTCCTTAAATCTATTTATGTATGGCCCTAGAGAATATATCCTTCAAATCTATTACTAATACAGCAAGAAAATACTTTGGATACTGACAGACTCTTTGGACTGTATGCATATGCAATCACAAGCCTTTATTTATATTCTTTCTGTGATGTATTGGTCTACAACCCTAAATGGCTCTTGTAACTTTAAAAAATTACATTAATTTATATGTGTACGTGTATGTGCTTGTGCATTCATATGGGTGTGAGTAGAGGTCAGAACACAACTTTCTGAAGTCTGCTCTCATCATCTACCTTGTGGGTCCCACTGACTTAACTCAGGAGACAAATTCAGGTACTCAGGCTTGGTGGAAAATACCTTTGCCCACTGAGCCATCTCTCTGGCCCTTGTACCACTTTTAAACCTTTTTTTGTTTGTTTGTTGGTTTTTCTTCTGACACTGATACCAGAGTTTCTATGAATGGCTTGCCACTTGGGTGTTAAATATTTTGCTAGTAAAAACACAACCAGGGTCGGCGGCTATGGAGGTAACTAAGCGTGCAGATGCCGAGGCAAGTACTGACACCGGAACAGAGTCCAACCCTCGAAATCCAGTCTGCAGCCTCCGGCATTTTGCTTGTGAACAGAACCTACTGTCCCGGCCGGATGAGTCTGCTTCTTTTCTGCAAGGTGACACCTCTGTCTTGGCTGGAGTGTAAGGGCCGGCTGAGGTGAAGGTCAGCAAAGAAATCTTCAACAAGGCCACACTCGAAGTGATCCTAAGGCCGAAGATTGGGCTGCCTGGCGTGGCGGAGAAGAGCCGGGAGCAGCTGATCAGGAATACATGTGAAGCCGTGGTTCTGGGAGCCCTGCACCCCCGCACCTCAATCACGGTGGTGCTGCAGGTGGTGAGCGATGCTGGCTCTCTCTTGGCCTGTTGCCTGAATGCTGCCTGCATGGCATTGGTGGACGCAGGTGTGCCCATGTGGGCTCTTTTCTGTGGGGTCAGCTGTGCCCTAGACTCTGATGGCAATCTTGTGCTGGACCCCACAACCAAGCAAGAAAAGGAGGCCTGGGGCCATCCTGACCTTTGCTCTGGACAGTGTGGAGCAGAAGCTGCTGATGTCCACCACCAAGGGCCTCTATTCTGATGCCGAGCTCCAGCAGTGCCTGGCTGCTGCCCAGGCCGCCTCACACCACATCTTCCGCTTCTACCAGGAATCACTGCAGAGGTGCTACTCCAAGAGCTGAGACAAGACAGGGCAGGGCGCCCGCCACCACGCCCACTGCCTCCAGCTGCCACAGGCCAGCACCCCAGTTTACCAATCTCTGTGCCCATGTGGCTTCCAGTCCTACAGCAGCAGGGGCTCCTGTACCAGACTGGGGAGGAGGCTTAGGGACATTTCCAAGCCTGGTCACAACCCTCGCCTCAACAGGACACCATTAAAGGGAGCTCACCTGTGTTGACTGAAAAAAAAAAAAAAAAAAACACAACCAGAACAATGAATTATGATAAAACTTTCTGAATGATAAATTTAGTTGATGTGTATTCAAAATTCTCTCATTCTCATCAAACTATTCTATTTGCATTTTCAGGAAGAGAAAAATAGTTTGTTTTTATTGCTAGGTTGCGTTTTGTGTCATAAAGAAGAAATTCTTCATTCTATGTTGTAATGTTTATATTGTGATTTTGAAATTTCTTAATGTGTATGTAGTTGGAAGTTTTCCTGTGTCCTGCCCAGTTCCACAGCCACTCAGACCAAAGTAAACACACAGAGGCTTATATTAGTTATAACTGCTTGGCCATTAGCTCAGCTTATTACTGACTAGCTCTTACACTTAAATTAACCCATAATTCTTATCTATCTTTAGCCATGTGGCTTGATACCTTTTCTCAGTTCTGCATTGACATCTTGCTTCCTCTGTGCCTGGCTGGTGACCACTTACTTAGCTCTTCCTCTTCCCAGAATTCTCCTCGTCTACTTACCCTGCCTATACTTCCTGCCTGACTACTGGCCAATCAGAGCAACACATATTCACAGCATACAGAACATCATCCCACAGCATGTATATTACAATAAAAAATGGTTTGAGACGAAAACAAACAACAAAAATCCTGAACTTAAGGATCTTCCAAAGCGAAACTCAGCCCTGCTTGGTAATGTAGGCTCTGTTGCTCCTCTTGGACCAAGTAAAATAGGTGAAGCTTGAAGGAGGAAGCATCAAGGAAGACCATCATACATATTCATCCCTGAAATTCCTCTGAGAAAGGACTGGAAGCCTGTAATTTAACGTCTCCAGGTGATCCTGAGGCTATTGAAGCTGGCAAATCTGTCCTAGGCTGTCGGCAAAGATACTCTTGTGGACCCCTTAATGACTGATGGCTGTGGCCATTCACCCTTGGGAAGCCAGTTTCTGAATGCTTACTGTAACACTGCACACTAGCACTGTGGGGCCAGCTGTGGACAGGTCTGTGTGCTTCTCCACCTCTTCCCAATTCTCATCAGGCTCAGTTTCCATGATCATAGGGAAGACATGCAAGTGGAATGTAAACAGCTTTCACATATGCTGAAGTTGAACAGGTTTTTTAAAGTAAGCGCGCGCACATGTATATGCAATGCCTATTCAAAGTCACCCAGGATTTAATGTCTTCCTTAATGAGCCTTCATATTTATGCCATTAACTAAAGAGTCATGAGAATCAAAGCCTTAGGTTTTAAGTTTCTTAAAAGCACATTCTATTTCCTTTCTCTTTTTCAAACATGGGTACATATTTTTTTTGTGTGTGTGTGGGTGGTGGTGGTAGATTTTTAAATTGATGTTATCTGTAAAAAGAAAATAAAACTGAGCCAACACTGACTTTCATATTTACCAGCTATATAATTAGAGAAACAGTGTTAATGGGCTGAGTTGTTGATCACCAAATCCCTAACTTGTTTTGTAAGGACACTTCATGGTCCCTTCCTCATAGAAAAGATGCCATCTTCTTGGTTGCTTAGCTTGATACTGTGAGAAACAATGATCCTCACTTTATAAGAGCACTCTCACATCATAATAAGACCAATAGTTGTTGCTGGAGAATTTTTCTCCAGCTCCCGCCACCAAGTCCTGCCAGTCCCAGAGCCCACTTATAAAATAAACACACAAACTCTTATATTATTTAAACTGCTTGGCCATTAGCTCAGGCCTGTCATTGTCTAGCTCTTACTCTTATATTTAGCCCATTTCTATTAATCTTTACTTTGCCACATGACTTGTGGCTTACCGGTACTTTACATCTTCCTTGTCCTGATGGCGGCTGGCAGTGTCTCTCTCTCTCCGCCTTCCACTTTCCAGAATTCTTTTCCTTGTCCCACCTATACTTCCTGCCTAGCCAATGGCCAATCAGTGATTTATTTACTGACCAATCAGCAACACACTTGACATACAGACCATCCCACAGCACTTCCCCTTTTCTTTTCTTAAAAAGGAAGGTTTTAACTTTAACATAGTAAAATTACATATAACAAAACAATTATCAAGCAAGAATTACAGTTACAATATTAAAGAAGAGATCCTATCTATCTTCTATTTGTAAGTTTAAGGTTTTATATCTAACTTATCTTTTATTATAACTAAGGAAAATTGTAAGTATCTAGTCTTTAACCACATCAAAGACCTCAGAAGGATATACTACTACCTGAGAAATGGAGAAGGATATAAGCAACTTTTAGGAGTCTTGTAGGGTAAACAGAGACAGCTGGCAGCCTGGACAGTCATTCAAAGTTCTCTTGTAAAGTTGGGGCATCTGTCTTCAGCCCACAGGCCTAGAGTCTCTTATTCACTTTTCTCTGTGTCCTGTAGAATGTCTGGCAGTTTTCTCTGCAAAGCAGGAACCTGAAGGACCATTTTGTCAAGCAAAGTTCAGTGGTCACCTTTGTATGGGTCCTGCATGTCCAGTTGATCAGGCAGTCCAGGCAAGAACAGTTTCTTGCCCAAATGGCTATTTTTGTCAAGGTGAAGATAAACTCCGTATGGAGTGTCTTCGATGCCCATCCTCCTCTCTGAAGTAAATCGGTGCTGTCAGGAGCAGACATGTCTCACTGTCCAGAAAGTCTAAATTTTTAAAACATTTTAAATGCCATATTCTGTAGGTCTTTGAAGTGTTTGAAGACTACCTATCTATCTGAAATATAACTATGTATACCTAGAAGACTTAACTAACATGGCTACAAATATGATTATCATAGATGACTAATTATTAATCTATTTTTTAATTATCCATTATAATTTTAAATGAGTTACATAAACATAATACCTCAAACAAGAATAGAAATATATATACAGTATAACAAAATTAAGTTTAAACTTGTATCAATAAACTAAAATCTATAGCAATGTAAAACATTTTAAACAAGTTGTTACTCTTTAAAAGTAGGTTCATTAATCTACCCTTTCATCCTATCATATCTAAACTATCCCCCTTTTTGTTTTAGAAAGAGATTGTATTTATAATCAACCTGATTTAAATAAAAATATTGTTTTTTCTCTGTCCCACACCAGAGGGCTCTTCTGATTTGGGACATAAGAATCTCTTAACCATTTTTTTTTTTTTTGAGCAGTATGTCTGGGTTTAGAGGGGGAGTGAGCCAATTCCATCTCTAAAGCGAGCTTGGTATATTTGGGAATTTGGGCGTAGCTTCTCTTACTACTTCCTGCTGGAGGGGGGCGCTGTATCTTCTGGAGACAGAAAGAAAATTTTAGGATCATGGAGTAGTCCGTGAGGCTGTATATCTGAGCCAGTTGATTTGAAACCATTCTGGATGTTGAATCATCTGGGCCATGGTGTCATTGGAGACCTTTCAGGGGGTCTTGGCTGGTCAAACCTGATGTATCTTAATCTGGAACAAATCCATAGTCTCTGGCTTTCTGTGGAAACAAAAGCAGAGACTCTTTTCCAAAGCAACATATCCTTATATCCAAATTTTGAAGTCAAGGTACCTTTAAAATATACATTTTGGCATAACTCAACAGCTTTTATAATCAAATGTTTTTCTGCAGTTACGAATATCAAAGAGAACATAATCCAGATTCTCTGTGTGGTAGTCATCTTTACGTGGCTTATTTTTTTATATTAGCTTGAGCCTATTCCTTTTAAACTGCAGCATTCTAAGCCTGAAACGGCGCAGTGGCTGCTGGCTCCGCCCACTTCAGCTTCCCAACATGGCCGTGGTCCGCTTTCTGCCAGCTCTGGGAGCCGTAACTCTCAGAAATAGTGGGTCTACACTTTTACCAAAGTAGCGTGTAGCCCAGAAACCTCTTTTTTTGTTTTGTACTAGCAAAGGCTAAATCCACCACACAGCTTAATGTGCCACTTGCAGGGGCCTCATTCCCGCCATTCGGCGGCAGGTTGAGCATGCACGCCAGGAACCCGCCATAGTAGCTCAAACATGCAGGCTGCCGCTAGCTTAAAAGAGACAACTAGGAGCTGTTTTTAGCTCCGTTTTAGAATCTTTTTTCTCCGTTTTTAGGTGGAGACTCTTGCCCCACGTTGGACGCCATTTGTTGCTGGAGAATTTTTCTCCAGCTCCCGCCACCAAGTCCTGCCAGTCCCAGAGCCCACTTATAAAATAAACACACAAACTCTTATATTATTTAAACTGCTTGGCCATTAGCTCAGGCCTGTCATTGTCTAGCTCTTACTCTTATATTTAGCCCATTTCTATTAATCTTTACTTTGCCACATGACTTGTGGCTTACCGGTACTTTACATCTTCCTTGTCCTGATGGCGGCTGGCAGTGTCTCTCTCTCTCTGCCTTCCACTTCCCAGAATTCTTTTCCTTGTCCCACCTATACTTCCTGCCTAGCCAATGGCCAATCAGTGATTTATTTACTGACCAATCAGCAACACACTTGACATACAGACCATCCCACAGCAAATAGTGTGGATGGCTGTCTGCCCAGTTGCTTTCAAAGAACAAATGAGATGGTCTGGAGGTCTGCTTTTAGCCAGATCTAGGTGCCAGCTACATTGGTGTTCCTTACCTGCATATGACCTTGACTTTTACTGAGTAACACTACAGAGCAGAACTGCACTTTTGTGGTTTGTCTTACTTTATTTTTTTTTAAATCTATTTGTATAAGCTGTCTCCAGATAATAGGATAGCAAAGCTTCCTTTCCCTAAGTCTAAGCAAATGGGGGTACTAGAAAATTAGACTTTCGTTTGCCTCAGCTGCTCTCACAGAGTGACCCCTGGGAATGGATGGGTCTCTTCTGAGGTGAAGGTAATACTGCACAGGCTTTACCGTGGCTCCTGGAGTTTCCAGTAGAACGGTTGGAGAGTGACAGTCTCTGTAACAGTGGTCACTTCACTGTCTCCTCACCTGCCCCCCTTTCTTAATACTTCCCCATTGTTTCCTGGACTCAATACCCTTGAAGTAATGTGTCCTCCAGCTTTGTCTCAGGGTTTCTCCTGGGGACATTTAAGCCAGGAAATGACGTGCTTTTAATTTTGGGCTATTTGCTCAACAGCAGCTTGTGACTTGAATCTGGAACTTAGCAGATAAAAATAAAAAAATTAGTTCTGGTCACTCATGTGAGTATGAAGTGTTTTGGGAAAAACACCTGTTAAACAATTGATCATCATGTGAATGTTTATTACTTCATAATTAAACAGCTAGAACACGATTTTATTGTTTGGTAAACACAATACTATCTGTGAACCACACAAAATTATTCTAGGCATCATGGCAGATTAAAAAAAAAAAAACTATAGATTTTGGAATTTATGTCCTCTACCAGGAAAACAGGATATTTGCTTTGTGAATGTAAGTCTTTGGGATTATAGAATTTCTTTTTCTTACTATTTATTTAATGAGTGTGTGTGCGTGTGCGTGCGTGTGTGTGTGTGTGTGTGTGTGTGTGTGTGTGTGTGTGTGTGAAATGTGTGTAGGTGTTCTTAGAGGCCAGAAGAGGGTGTCAGATTTCCTGGCCTTGGGGTTATAGGCAGTTGCGAGCTGCCTGATTGAGTGCTGGGAATTCCAGTCCTCTGGAAGAGCAACATATTCACTGAGCAGTCTTTCTGGCCTCAGGATTATTGGAGCTCTTTGCAGGCATGAGAGAATAAAAACCTGGCTTTAGTTGTGGAAGGTGATAGGACGGGAGTCAGTTGCTTAGAGGAGATGAAAAGACAGTAGTGGTGGAAAATTGTGATCAAACTGTGTTTAAAATGTCAGTTAGTGGGGATCATAGGTTCAAAGTGCTTGCTGTATTCAGTTCTTAGCACCCATGTCGGGCAGTTTAAAAACATCTGTGATTTCAGCTTCAGGGGATCCAATACCCTCTTCTGGCGCTCATTGGTATACACACACACACACACACACACACACACACACACACACACACACCACGCATACATACACCCACAGAGATACACAGACTTTGGAAAATAAATCTAAAATAAAAGAAATCATTAAAATTTTTAAAATCTTATCTTGTTTTTCTATGTAGCCAGATAGGAAAGCAAGTGCCTATCAAGTGAATGCAATGTCTAATTCCTTTGTGCTATATTGATAACAATGCTGGCATATTCTCCTGAGACTGGTGTTGACTGTGCTCACAACACAGATGGATTTGGCCTTGGCTCAGAACTTCAGCATTCGCTGTCTTCTCTAGAGGAGAGCAGTGATGATGTATAGTAGAATAAGCAGGAAATATATCTCTGGCTTCTTTGTTTTGCTAAATTTATTCTCTCTGCAAGGACCAAGGTGGCTCTGAGCTGCTAATGGTATGCGACACACTTCATCTTGTATGCTGGCTGAGAGTAGATCTGTTCAACGGTGCCCTGAATCATCTCCTTGGCTGATTTTACTAATTGAAGAGTTTATCTGCTTCTCTAGATGCATTGAGCCAAAGGACAAACTACTCACCCATAACCTACTTATAAAAAATGTTTCTAGTTCAAGTGGAATGGTAGAATGACACTTTTTCATACCTTCTTTCCCCCTTTAGCCCGTGCTGGTTTCTTGGGTACCACTAACTTGACTTAAGTCCATGCATGAGTCCCTCATGGAAATGCACACTGAATAATTGACACTGTAGCACACTCAAGACCATGATCATTCTCTCTCTCTCTGTGTACCTGTGCATGTATGCATAATACATGTGTGGAGGTCAGAGGGCAGTTTGGGGAGTCTATTCTCCCCTTCCGCCGGGTAGGACCTAAGGATTGAATTCAAGCCAAGCTCCTTTTCCTAGTGAGCCACCTTGTAAGCCCTGAGGCTCAGGGCACTTTGAAACTATTACTAATACTTTCAGCTTTTTGACTTGGGAGTGAAGCAAGGCTAGTGTCTTTCCCTTGGAATTTGTCACAGCTTATTTGGGAATACCTTTAGAGACTCAAACCTGATGTCTGTTTACAGATTCATGTTTGGGAATTAAAAACCTACATGCTTCTAGGACCTAATAATTTTACTTTAATATACTTTTTTAGGATTAAAGAGCCATTTGTAAATAAACATTTTAGATGCTTCCTCCTTAGATAAGAGTAGATCTTATTTTAAAAACATTCTAGAGAATTAGCATGCTTTAAAATTAGACCATTGTTCCATGACTACTGTGCTTCCTAACTGTATAGCCTTACTCTCCAGTCGGCACAGAATGAGAAAAAGAAGAGGAGAGATAAACCATTGGCACCAATGCCAGTATGGTGACGGGGAAATGCAAAGGACTTAGTGAGCATGGTCACCGAAAGAGATATAGAGCCTGCCAAAATCCAGTCTCCATTGTCATGCTCTAAGAGTTTCTCCCAAGCTTGAAGTATGCCAAATGGCAATGTGAGAATTCTAAGGTAGAGCTAGTTGGAAGGAAGCCTATACAAGCGGCTGACACATATCAGGGCTGGTCCAGATTCTGCTGTAGGAAAGATAGATGGTATGCCATCACTGAAGGAGTGAAGCCAGAAGTAGTATAGACCCAAAGCCACAGTGAATATTAAGTAGAGATTTCCTTATGTCTGATAGCTGTGCTGTCCCCTCTGGTAGACTTTGAGCCACACATCCCTCCTTTGCCCTCCATTGGGACTCCACCCTCACCCCTAGTTGCTAGGATGCTGCCAGAAGGCTGTCCTCAACTGTCAACCCCCATCTACATTTACACCCTGACTGCAGAGAACTCCACCTCCAGGGCAGAGGGTGAAGTAAACATGTTTTGATGGTCAACAAACACTTCACTTTGAAAGGTTGTAAGCTTATCTACTGTATTTTAAAATATTTATTTCTTTATTATTTTTCATCCATGTGGATCAGTTTTGTGCAGGTTGAGGTAATTTTATCCCCACATGGGTATTTTCTTGTTCCCAGTCACACTACGGTCTTTCAGAAGGCAGTGCCACCCCCACTATGAATCAAATATTGCTAATTTCTTTTGAGATTTTCCTCCACTGGCACATGATGTCCACCCTATTCTGGCCCATTCTGCTTTAGTCACTATAGCTCTTAATGATCCCTGGTATGCGTTAGACAGGAGTGGGGCCTCTTGTCCCTTCTTCATCAGTTTCTTCACTTTTCTGAATCTTTGCACTTCCAAATAAAATTTAGAGTAACACAGTTGAGATCCATTAAAACCCTATTGGGGTTTGACAGAAATTAATTTCAACCCTGAAAAGTAGCTGGAGGAATTGATAACTTTACAATGTGGTCTTCCTTTTTATTGATGTAATATGTCTCCCTGGTTATCTTGGTCTTTTGCAAAGTCTTTCAATCAGCTCTATAATTTTCTCCTTAAAGATCATACACATTTATTAGATTTATTCTTAAACTACTTATATTTTATGCTACTATAAATTCTTCTATTTATTAACATATCCTCTTAGTTTAGTACTGGTGATTAGAGGTATAAATAACTATTGATTTCCTGTTTGTTTGCCTGGCTGAGCTTATCAATTAGTTCTTATAGCTGTAGATTCTCTTAGAACTTTTTTTATGGACATGAATATTATCTGTGAATACAGCCAGGTTTACCTTGCAATCCCTGTGTCATTTCATCCTTTTCACATTATCTATTTCACGTTTCTGTGCCTAAAATGGAATTCCACCACAATACTAACAGGAAATGGAGACTTTTATGGTAGGTGCTTGAATACTTTTTAAGTATACATCATGAAGATGGTTTGTGCACATTTATACACAGTAAGAAAATTCCCCATGTATCAATCAATAAGAGAACCAATGCTGATTTTTATTGAAGATTGTTTCATAAACTCTCATCGATTAAAACAATAAATCATGTTAGTAGATTTATCTGATGTCAAAATTTAGCTTAGTTTCTCTTCACATCTGTGTTTTGAAGCCGCTCTTCAGAAAGTCCTTGAACATTCATCAAAATGTGATTCAGAAGAAAGACCACTGGTGGCACGTTCTAAGTACCAATGAGTTGAGTGAATTATGGGGAAGAATTTACATTCATCTTTTTGGACTTGACTTGTGGTAGCGTTTAGCTGTCACCACTCCCTCTGCCTCTTCTGCTGTGTGTCAAACTAATGATGAAGGCTCACTTTCCTGTGGGCGGGCAGACAGGCAGACAGACAGACAGACAGACAGGCAGGCAGGCAGACAGGCAGACAGGCAGGCAGGCAGACAGGCAGACAGGCAGACAGGCAGGCAGGCAGACAGGCAGACAGGCAGGCAGGCAGACAGGCAGACAGGCAGGCAGGCAGACAGGCAGACAGGCAGGCAGGCAGGCAGGGAGGCAGGCAGACAGGCAGGCAGACAGGCAGACAGGCAGGCAGACAGGCAGGCAGGCAGACAGGCAGACAGGCAGGCAGGCAGACAGGCAGGCAGGCAGACAGGCAGACAGGCAGGCAGGCAGACAGGCAGACAGGCAGGCAGGCAGGCAGGGAGGCAGGCAGACAGGCAGGCAGACAGGCAGACAGGCAGGCAGGCAGGCAGGCAGGCAGGCAGGCAGGCAGACAGGCAGACAGGTAGGCAGGCAGGCAGACAGGCAGACAGGCAGACAGGCAGGGAGGCAGACAGGTAGGCAGGCAGGCAGGCAGGCAGGCAGACAGGCAGGCAGACAGGCAGGCAGGCAGGCAGGCGGACAGGCAGGCAGACAGGCAGGCAGACAGGCAGACAGGCAGGCAGGCAGGCAGACAGGCAGACAGGTAGGCAGGCAGGTGGACAGGCAGGCAGACAGGCAGGCAGACAGGCAGGCAGGCAGGCAGGCAGACAGGCAGACAGGCAGGCAGGCAGGCAGACAGGCAGACAGGCAGGCAGGCAGGCAGGGAGGAAGACAGGTAGGCAGGCAGGCGGACAGGCAGGCAGACAGGCAGGCAGGCGGACAGGCAGGCAGACAGGCAGGCAGACAGGCAGACAGGCAGGCAGGCAGGCAGACAGGCAGACAGGTAGGCAGGCAGGCAGGCAGACAGGCAGGCAGACAGGCAGACAGGCAGGCAGACAGGCAGACAGGCAGGCAGGCAGGCAGACAGGCAGACAGGTAGGCAGGCAGGCGGACAGGCAGGCAGACAGGCAGGCAGGCGGACAGGCAGGCAGGCAGGCAGGCAGACAGGCAGGCAGGCAGGCAGACAGGCAGACAGGCAGCAGACAGGCAGACAGGCAGGCAGGCAGGCAGGCAGGCAGCAGCAGGCAGGCGGACAGGCAGGTAGGCAGGCAGACAGGCAGACAGGCAGGCAGACAGGCAGACAGGCAGGCAGACAGGCAGACAGGCAGGCAGACAGGCAGACAGGCAGGCAGACAGGCAGGCAGGCAGGCAGGCAGGCAGGCAGGCAGACAGGCAGACAGGCAGGCAGGCAGGCAGGCAGACAGGCAGGCAGGCAGGCAGACAGGCAGACAGGCAGGCAGGCAGGCAGGCAGACAGGCAGACAGGCAGGCAGGCAGGCAGGCAGGCAGGCAGCAGACAGCAGGCAGGCAGGCAGGCAGGCAGACAGGCAGGCAGGCAGGCAGGCAGGCAGTTCATTCATACAACACAAGTTCAGGGGCTCATTTCAGCAGCACCTTAGACCCCAGGCAGTCTCCTTTTTTTGACTCTTTCAAGAGGGCTTTGGTCCAGCTTGGGAAGCCAACTTTCCCTCTTCCCAACTTGTCTCCTCAGCCTTCTATTCGATGCTGTGTATTACCTGAATAAATTTTGGGTGCAGACCTTTCTATACTTGTAGTTTAGCTCCAAAATAATGAATTAATTAATGAATAAATTGGGATGGTAATTTTATTTTTGTTGCTTTTGCCTATTGGAGTATCAAGCTCACAACAGACTCATTCAACACTTCCTTCAGGAAAGTACTTGAGCACAATGAGGGTTACCTGGCTTGAGAACTCATCTAACAACCTGAGGAAGAATGTTTTATGGGCTTTGATAAAACTGTGCATTGAATTTCTTTAGTGACTTTAAGGTGACCCAGGTTATAATTCCATTTTATTTCCAGCCAAGACATTTAAATACTGAGGCATCTCTTTATAGTAAACATCATCATAGCAGAACAATGATTCATATTCCCATTTATTAAGCTACATCAAGAGATGAAAATATGAAATGAATATAGTACAATATATATTCCCTGCCTAATCCAATGTATGTGGTGGTCCTCAAAACCTTTCTTCAAAACTCAGCAGCCTAACAAAAATGAAGACCATATTATGTTTCAAAATAGAAACCCATGCTTTTCGAGTTAGACTTCAAGATATACCGATGTCATGCAGCCTGTGAAGTTAGGGAAGGGTGGATTTGAACATTCTATTGTCATGTAGCAGGCATGAGAAACAGCAATTCAACGTAAAACAGAACTCACGGAACCTAAGTTGTTAGCAGAGCATCCAGTTACAAATGACGGAAGCTCACCAGCGCATGCACTGTGCACATGAATACTGAGTGGGACTTTTTGTTTTTATGATGTGTGGTATTTTATCATGTTTAAACATCTTTTCTCACAAGATAATAGTCTATTAAGTAAAATTAGTTATGCAGTGCAGTCTAATTGTTGTCTCCATAAAAGTCAGTGGAGCTCAGTGTGATTGTACACCCAGAAATGAAAACACCAGTGAAGTAATTTGAGGGAAGTGCAGCAGAAATGCTTCCTGATGCTGGCTTCAGAGGGAACTGGTGTCCCTACACAGGCCAGCCGTACTGCAGTAGGGCTGTAGATGCATGGTAGGCCTGTGAAAAATCTTCATCTGTATAACACCAAGCCATAGTATAGGGGGGTTATCTAGCAAACAAGCAGAAATTATGGTGAAAGAAAACTCTTTCTAACCAGTGCCCATGTCATTGATGTGTCTAAATATCAGGCAGAAAAGAAGGTAAGGGGAGCAGCTCTACTTAGCTGGTATTTTCAGTCTATCAACCACGTCTTGGAGCAGAGATGCTCACCTCCTGGTAAAGAGGAAGCACGGCTCTGCAGTAATGGGAAGGGCTCAGAGTAAGAAATGGTCTCTAAGGACAAACCCCATTTCCTTTCTCCAACCAGACTCCACCGGCCACAGCCTCAGCAAGCTCAATAGTCTTTTCAAATCTTGAAATCCTAAATGTACTCAACCTTTCATTAGCTCAGAGTACTGAAAATTTTTATTTTAAAAAGCTGAGGAATCCAGAAGAGTTTTAGAAGGCTTCTGATAAGCTTCTGTACATATAAGAGCTATTAAAATTAAATCATGGATATCTGAACCACTTAAATAGATCCATAACAAGCCATGATGTTAGAGCAGTAATTATGACTTCCCCACAGAAAATTCCAGGCCTGGGCAGATTCACTGCTAAACTCAACCAGTTAAAAAGTATTGTATTAATTATATTGCTGTGTGTGTGACCACATCCATAGGATAGGAAAAGGCATTTAATTTACCTTTTATCATATAAATAAATACCATATGTTTAATTTTATGGAAACATAGACTAGACATTCACTATTATGTATAAATTGCTATGAAAACTTACACAGTAGTGATTGATTCCCATCTGGTCTCTGTAGGGCTTGTGAATTTCTGTTGAGACTTTAAAAATGATCAGAAGGATTTCCATAGATAAAAGCAATGAATGTTCAGAAGAAAGTATTTCTCATGCTGAGGATGGAGCCTTGCTCGGTGACTTATTAAAGTTGTGTGACTCAACATGGCCTGGGTTTTCCTCCGGGAATAGAAAAGTAGGCAGAGAGGCCCTTCCATGACCTCTCACTGTCTCTAGACAGCCACCCGTTCTCCCCTGGTGTATTCTCATGAATTCATAATCTAGTGCTGCATGTTCCGAGGTATAGAGACAGCTGACAATAGACTATGTTCTTCCTGACAATTTTTTTTCTAACTTGAACTGATACTAAAGAAAAACTTATGATGTATCCTGACCATTGGTTTAGGACCAAATTCTGTGAATGGTTTCTGCATTTCTAAAGCAGTATAGAATTGATGCAGACATATTTTTTAAAGCAAATTTTCAATGGAATGGCAGCATAATTTTTTTTCCTGCTTTTGGTCTAAAGGATGGGTGGGTAGCAGTTTCAGAGATTTTTTTTTCTCTCCACACTCACTTAATGGAAATCTTCAATGGTGAAAGAGAATATAATGGCTTTGGGGAATCTGAAACCATAAAATTAAATATAATCATTTTGTTGTTTTTTATTTTTAAGCCATTTGTGTTAAAATGCTGGAAATCAAATTAAATTACTCTAAATTTAAAGGCACGTTTTTTGCACTTTACACAATGACCAAATTCTTATGAAAAATAAATGCTTACCAAGTTCATGGTCTGAAGCAAGAGAGCTCTGGCCCTGTCACCATTCTCACTGCTGTTTTCTTGGCATCGCAAGCCAGTCTTTTCAGTGTGGGCAGCTGCAGAATTCACTGCTGATAGTAAGCAGGTCACTTACTGGTGCTCAGTGACCAGAATACAACTACTGAGACAAAACTATAAACTAATATATTTCTAATTTAAAATGAATTTCCTTAATGAAGATACAGCTGAACAGGGCTTTTTTAAAAAATTGGATCCTATTATTATTATTATTATTATTTTTTTTTTGTGTGTGTGTGTGTGTGTGGGTGTTTTGTCTGCATGTATGTCTGTGCACCACATATATACAGTGCCCACAGAGGCCAGAAGGGGGCATCCAGTCCTTTGGAACTAGAGTTACAGATACTTGCAAGCTGCTGTGTGGGTGTTTGGAATCAAACTCGGATCCGCTGGAAGAGTAGTCAGTGTTCTTAACTGCTGAACCATCTCTCCAGCCCCCTGAGTAAATTTTCAAAAAGCAAGAAACTCTCATATTCTGCTTTGGCTTCAGAATTCTTCTTTAAGAACAGATAATTATAGTCCACTAATTGAACACATCTGTTTTATTTAAATAAAATACACTTGTTCTTTTCATTTTTATTCTTGAAGAATTCACAAAATGCTGCTGGAATGTCACTTTCCAGATGTATTTACATGCAAGATAGTATGTATTCTGTTGAAGAGCCCAGCACAAAGAAGCAACAATATGTTGCATGTGTTCTCTACAATGTAGAATGTATGGGGCCCACAGAGACTCCATAGTGAGGCCTTATTCCACCTTGACTCAGGGTCAGAGAGTCTGAGTTTGCTTTGCCCTGCAAGGCTATGTAATAGGATGTTTTGGCCAAAGGCATGGTTACCAGGTGTCTTATACTTCAAAGCCTAATTACAAGATGATTTGCTGTAAGGCGTGGTTACCATGTGTTTTGAGAGTTTAGGGAAGGGTCTACACTTGTTTGTACTTTGTACCTTGACCTTGAGAGGGGAAGGTCTTTTGCCTCTCCCCTTGCTGGTGTATAAAAAGGCCCATAAATTTGAGGTGACTGTGGTATTGACCCAGAGCCCTTCCAAAGCTATCCAGTGTCTCTGTCTTTTTCTTCATCTACGTCTATATTTTTCATATCTATTATTTCTCAATCCATACTTTACTATACCAAAGACTGTCTGAAGGTTGAGCTGGACCTGGCAAGGATATCGATTTCTTTTTACTTACTATGTAAGGTGTATTAGCCCATTTTCTGCTTGTGATTACATGATACTATTGTTTTGGTAAGTTTTAAAGTAAAATGTTAATTGAATTCACAATTCCAAAGGTTCAAGGGCATGGTGCTGATATCTGTTCTGTTCTAGTGAACATGTGGCATCATGGTGGATGACATGGTGGTGGAAGACATCATGGTAAGTGGCATCATTGTCAGTGTCTTAATGGTAGATGACATCATGGGAAATACAAAATGATGATGGAATCATGATGGATGGCCTCATGCCAGGCAGTGTCATGATAGATGGCATCACAGTAAAAGTACCATCTTAGTGAATGTATCTTGGTGAAGGCATCATGATACATGACATCATGGGGAGGGCATCATAGTGGACAGTATAATGCTGAAAGTATCATGATGAATTATATCATGGTGAAGGTATCATGGTAGAGGAATCATGATATATGGTATGTTGAAGGCATCATGAGAAATTATATCCTGGTAAAGTTATCATGGTAAATTTATGATGGATTGCATCATGGTGAAGGCATCTTGGTGATTGCATAACCATGAGGGTATAGTAGTAAATGACATTATGGTAGATGACTTCGTTGGTGGATAATGTCACAGTGAAGGCATTATAATAGAGACATCATAGTGGCATTGTGGGGTAAAATCATCTTGGTGGATTATATCGTTATAAAGGCATTATGGTGGATGACATCATGGTGGGTGACATCATGGTGGGGGACATCATGGTGGGTCACCTCACAGTGGATGGCATCAGGTGAAAGCAGAGATGTATCATGGTAAATGGTATCATGGCGGAGTGCATCATGATGGGATCAGGGCATGAGGGAGAGTCATATAAAAGTCAGAAAGACAAAATAAATTAAGGGGGAAAATATGACCTCTTCCACTTATACACCACCCTGAAACCACAATTCCAAAACATAAGACAGATCACATCCACACCATAGCACTTGGTTGAAGTAATCAATAAATTTGGGTTTTATTACCAAGTGTCATTACAACACAATAAGACATTACTCATCAGTCTTCTAGTCCAAGTATTGCCTGCCAAACACAACCTAAAATACACAAGTGCAAATAACCCAAATAACAAAAACAAACAAACAAATAAAAGAACCATGCAACTAGGATGATGTTTATATTCTAAGTGCTCTGAGTGGAGTGTACAGGGTGATTTAAGAGGTAGGCAAGAGGGCAAGTCAGGTGTTTTAAAGAGTTGGAGTTAACTTTTCTCAAAATAGGTTGAAAAATGGCAGGAATTTATTAATTTGGGATGATGAGGAGGGAAATTTTTATATAGAATGGAAAACATATGCAAATCCCCCAGTGAAAGGCATCATGGCACATATGGGGCATACAGAAGATATCATGTGACATTTAACTTGTGTGGCTTGGACAAGGGAAAATAACACAAGGTGACTTTAGAAAGGGAGGCGGGGCCAGAGCCATACAGATAGTGTTGTTGGCCTGGTTTTGATCTTCTTTGTATTGCCCTAAAATAATTCTTAATATTCCCCAGCACCACTACCACTACACACACATGCATACACATGTACATGCGCGCACACACACACACACACACACACACACACACACACACACACATACACACACACAGAGGGAGGAAGACAAAGAGAGAGAAAGAAAGAGAGATGAATAGATAAAAACAGAAAGAGACACAGAGACAGAAAGAACCTCTGTTAAATGTGTCTTGGGCTTGATAATGCATTTTAGGGACATTTCATTATAAGACCATTATTAGGAGTTTTAGTATCTGAGAACAATGGAGAATTTTGGTTGTTTGTTCTGAATCAGTGGAGTGTCACATTTACATCTGTATTTCATAATGGGAATACTCAATAATTCAGACAGAAAGTAATTGATTGCCAATTGGCATAGTAGAGAATATCATTCTAAGGGAGATACAGATGACAGGTTGGAGGAGGAAAGATCATTAGCAAAAATTAGAGGAATGGCTGAACCAAAGGTACATTCAGAATGTCAGTGTATTAGCTCATGGCGATGGGCAGCAGAGCCTGGAGAAGAAGCAGGTGTTGGAGATTGCTCCTGAGTTTCTGGATCCATAGCTTTTCCTGGGATGAAACTCTGAGTGGAAAAAGACCCATATGCATGGGCCTCACGTTTGATGAGATAATCTTAGTTTGAGATGACTTAGAAACATTTAAACAAGAGTGATGAAATCTGACTTCTCCGTGAGAACTGCAGCTCACGGTACAGATGTGACTGTGTTTTCAGTGCTCCAGAGCCGGGGATTTTCCAGGTACTGCCCAGGACAGAGTCTCTTTGCTGAAGGGCTACTGACAGTTTGGACTGGATAAATACCTGTGAAGGAGCCCCCAATCCCTTGTCGGACATGTAGCGGTTCCTAGATGTTAGAAACATCCTTCTCAGTTGTGATAACCAAAAGCGCCTCTGGATTGGGGCAAGTCATCCTAGTGAGGGTGGCGGTGGTAAAACTAGAGTGAACGCACACCGAGGTTGATTATTTAGGTTTATTATCAATAAAAGAAATGGGAGAAAATTCAGAAGAGAGGTGGCCAGCAGATTGAAGAATATGTCAGGTTCTGGCATAACATAATGCTGTGTGAAGGTCCATTTTGGACTGAATTATGTCCTCTAAATTCCCGTGTTGAGCTCTGATTCCCAGCATCTCAGAATATGACTGAAAACTGAACCCTGCATCACCTTGACTTGGGCCTTTTGAGAGAATTAGCTGTTTAATTGGGTACTGGTACACTATTACTTCTGACTCACTATATGTGGAAAAATGTCTGAGAAACTCTAGGAGTCTAGGAGCATGAGCAACACAGTCCCCATGCTGGAGCTATGGTAATGTTTAAGTGGAGAGCAGAGTAGAGTGTTGGAGAAAATCCACGTGTAGCAGAGAGGCAAAAAAAGGTATGAATTCCAGAGAGGAGGTTTTGGTTTTGAATAATGCCGACAGGTTATGGGTCAAGAAAGATGGCCACAGATGCCCACTGGATTTGGCACCAAGAGGGTAACAACTAAATTAAATTTAGCATGGAATTTTGGGGGTATGTAGAATGATACATGTTGAGGACCAAGCTAAAACCAGGACTGAGCTGTCAAATCAGGCTCACAAATACCAGACTTCATTCTGGTCTAGGGACTTTTCCTTCCTTTCTGCACTGGCCATATGCTTTCCAGTTGAGAGTGATAGACGAGGCCTCCAAGTAGAGGAAATTATCACCTCACACAGCAGAGAATAATGATGCTGAAAAATTTTAACATGCGGATGGTTACACGAGTTACCTGGTATCCCAGGGCAGCCATTTTCTACAGGTGTGCAGATTTTAGCGTTATAGGGGTCTTTTGCTAAGGCTGTGTATGCAAAGACCATTAGAAAACTTTGTTAGTCTGTTTATCGAGAAGCACAGTCAACAGCAATTTAGAACAGCACACTTGCCCTCTTTACCTCCCTAGGAAGAAAGAGAATTAGTCTTGTTTGAACATATGAGCTGGAAAAACCTCCTCTGAACCAGATGCAGTGAGCGGGGAAGTTTGTGATGACGGTGGGTAGTTGGGAAAGTGGTGACCTGACAGCCTCACACTATATCCTTCTTACCCATTGGCCTTAAAGACACGTTGTCATTGAGCGGAAGCTTTACAAACATCTGTCAAATGTGTTAAGGCATGAATGATGAGTGAATGCATGCACACATGGGTGGATAAGAATGAATGAATGCATGTGTGCAAAGGTGAGTGAAGCCTGGTGTTAGCATTTTCCACAAGAGTGACTAGAGAAACCAGCAGGGATGGTAGCTATCCTTATTCTCAGTCCCGAAGCCCACACAGCGCACAGAGTAAACAAATCGCATTTAAGAGCCGTGGAAGAAGTCATGTGACTAGCAGAGAGTGGAAGATGCACATGCTGGTGTTCTGAAGGACAACAGAAAATCTCAGAGGTGGCAGGAAGCTAGTTCTTCCTAAATCATAGGTGGTATGCTGGAGAAGATGCTCCTGAGCCAGAGCAGCACTGGGACTTTCGTTTTAGGGTCTGACTGAAGGAAGGCTGCCCTGACAACTTTTATGTTCCTTTGTGGAGACATTCTGGTTATGTTTTCCTGAGTTCCTAGTCCTGAGCTTTTAAAAACCTAAATCAAGAGAAATAAAACATGGCCTCCAGAATAAATGAGTTTGTAGTTTGATAATATCCTTTTTCTTAAAGCAAATGGTACCTCTTGAGTTAAACTAAGTATGTTTTCTATGGTGTATGAGATAAAACCTTCATAGTGCTTTGCTTAGCTTAAGTTTAAAAATCCTTCCCAAGGCCCATCATACACTGGGAGCAAGTTTTCTTATTCATGTGTTAAAAGCACTGCTCTTCTCCCTGAGTTGCTGTGTATTAGAAGTTGATTTCATCTTTCCATACTTCTGCTCCTTTGAATACCACTTAGAACAAGGTCAGTCACACTGGACTGATGAGATGTACAGAAGGAATATAATGCAATCATAAACAGGAGTAATCAGAGCAGGAATAGGCATAGAGTTGAAACTCTCATCCTTAGCAGGTTTGGTTATTTGTCCATGGCATCTGAAGTCCTCTTATTCCCTTTGTTTTGGAGGCCAGCAGCAGGGAGATGGAGCTGAAGTATCCTGCATAGCTAAGTATTTTACTCTAAAATTTGATTTTGAGGAGTCATCAGAGGAATGAGAGAAACTGCAGCCAGTGCAGACATGCGTGCTCAGCACAGTGCTCTCTCCTCTGAGGGCTTTAATGGATGCCGTTCTCCACAGTTCCAGCCAAAGTGCAAGAAGCCCACTGTTCCGTTCCACAACCCACAAAGAATGTCCTTATTTAATAGGAAGCAGTAATGGCTTCTTTTTGTGGTCTTAATGAAAGGACACTTTTTTTTTTTTTTGACCTGTAAGTATTCTCATTTTCTCTCCATGGCACTTTAAGGGTTGGTAGTTGAAATTTGACATTTGGAGACTCTGAAAGGGAGAAACAGCTGTAGGTCAATGTACAATTGCTTCACAGGCTGCATCGATTCTGAGCCTTTAGGAGGATAATGAGCTTTCATTGACTTCAAGTTGTCAAAGAAAACATCATGTAGTAATTTTCTCCTACTGTTACCTAAGATACATTTGGATTATGGAATAATTGGTTGCTACTTTTAGCAAAAAAATCAGATTATAGTTAATTTCATTAAAGTAACTGGTCGTTGCAGACAATCCTCTCTCTTTACAGCTAATGCAGTACTAGGAGGCTCTAAATTTAATTCAAGTCCCCAAAGGGCGCATAGCATTCACATCACTAATGGCTGCGGTTATTCCTCAGCTACAAGTTTCACCTGTGTTGAGTACCATACGAGCATCCTGTTTCATTTATGACTCCATATGCGTGACACCTTTTTTCAGAGAGAGCTCTGGGATGCCATGGATGCAGGAAACTTCAAGGCAATGAAGTGGTAATTACAAAAGGCTATAATGGTTCCTCCACATGTAGTCTGAAGTTCCTATTCTCTTTGAACTGAAGCCAAACAGGTTTTAATCTCATCCCTTTCCTCCAGTAGTTTCCCTCCAAATACCCAAAGATTATCATATTCAGAAGGCCAAGGTTGAGTTCTTGGTTCTTATAATCAATTTGATTGACAACTTCCTTGAAATGTGCTATCTTTGGGGTGTCTGAGTCTTCTGGCCACCCAACTTGTCCTTAGTTTCCATTCATTCTGTCTCTTGCTGGGCCTCTTTGGTACCTTTCTCCATGTCCTCATGCTCCTAATGCTGGATTACCTTGTTTGTTTCTGAAGAAAACCAGGTATTCTCATCCCATCGTTTTGGTTATGACTCTGATTGATGAGAGAGTAGCACATGGTTTATGTATTCTGCTCTTCTCTTTCTGACATCAAGATTTTAAATGTGGTTGTTCATGCTACTCCTGTCTGATTTTCTTTCTTTTTAAGGCTTATCAATTATGGTGGTGGTGACTCTATCCTAAATATATATGCTGACATTTAGTCATTTTTTATTTTATTTCAAATCCATCTTGCAATTGCTTTGAAAAGATAATGAGAATTTACCGCTTCCTCCTTCACCGCAGATATTCTCCAATCCATTATCCTCATCCACCACAGCTTCCTACCTGCTCTCTGTTTCTGTATTTAGTCACATTTAGTCAACATTCTACTTTTTGACTGGGATGATCCTCTTCATGTATGTTAGTACATGTATCCACTGGCTGAAACCTTTCAAGGAGTTCTTGTCTACCCAGAGCAGAATCCAAAGCCCAATGATAGATGCTGTATATGACTTGGTCACACTTCTTTGCTGGTTCTTCCCTGGAGCTGGTGTAATTGCTGTTTCTGGGAAGCCCCATGCTTTTCTCCTGTGTCTCCAGTGTGTAATCACTCTTACTACAGAGACTCTTGTGGGACACGCAACCCTCCCCTTTACTGCCACCTCTCCCTTACCACTTGCTACCCTGTTTTCTTTACCACTTCATCTGTCCTATTGAAGCAGGAGTCAGCTTCTTAGAGGTAATAAGGGAAGAGGCCCATAGTAAAATATACCTGTCACGTAAATGTGAGAACAGTGAGAGTATTATTTGCTGTGGGATGTTCTGTATGGCAAATGTATTGCTGTGATTGGTCAATAAATAAAACACTGATTGGCCAGTGGCCAGGCAGGAAGTATAGGCGGGACTAACAGAGAGGAGAAAAGAAAGAACAGGAAGGCAGAAGGAGACACTGCCAGCCGCCGCCATGACAAACAGCATGTGAAGATGCCGGTAAGCCACGAGCTACGTGGCAAGGTATAGATTTATAGAAATGGATTAATTTAAGATATAAGAACAGTTAGAAGTCTGCCACAGCCATACAGTTTGTAAACAATATAAGTCTCTGTGTTTACTTGGTCGGGTCTGAGTGGCTGTGGGACTGGCAGGTGAGAGAGATTTGTCCTGACTGTGGGCCAGGCAGGAAAACTCTAGCTACGATTTTTCAACTGCTAGCAACACCTGTAGATGTAGATGTCTAAAAATAGCAGTCCTGGTTGGCAGCCAGCAGATGAACAAAAGTCAGCCAAAAATCAAATATTGACAGAGAGGGGCTTCAACATGAGTTTAATATCCTAATTGGATAAGTATAATATTATCTTTTTGGTTGGACCAGTCGGACTTGTGTAGTGGGTAGCCATTCCAGCTTTGATTCTAATTCTCTCCATGCTTACTCTTGATTTCTCAGAATCCTTTCTTACATGCTATGTCCTCTTTAAATGCGAACTTTTCATTTTGATAACAGATAAGTTTTTCCAATAGCAATCTCGGAAGTCTCCAGAAGGAAGATGGGGCCCCAACAACAACTCTACCCAATCCAGAATGATGCCATGGCAATCATCATCATTCTTGATAGAATTTCAGACAATCTTACCCATTACTCTAAGACTTGCTGCAGAACCTACAGTTAGTCTAATTGAGATTTAACTATCTGAGCTTTCTCACAGTACCCAACAGAGATAACATCACCCTCTAAACAGCAGGAAGCAATTCTAAGAAAACGACTCCCCTTCTCCCTTATGTTTCATAATTCTCAGGGTTATGGATGATGGTTATAGGGTTGGAGGTGGAAGAAAATATTAGACTCAGTATTTAAAAAAAAAAGGGAAAAGAAGGAATGGAATGGATAGGTATAAGATATTATGGTAGATTATGCTAACACCAGGCTAGTAAACAAACTTAGTAAAATAGCAGCCTTAGATAATTTGCACTGTAATTTGCACTGTTATGGATTCTTATATGTTGATACAAATGTAAACTATTTTTATATTTCTGTTTAAGATAATTTGTATATTGATACAAATACAGAACTATATTTGTTATAATGTACATATATTTCTACTCTTATTTGAAATATTTGTATATTGATACAAATGTAAATTTATATCTGTCATACTTTATGTATGTTCTACTTCTACTTCTGTTTAGGATATTCAGTATATTGATATATATTTAAGATTATTGTCATATTGCATATCGCACTATATATTCCTACCTCTGTTATAAATATCTTGTGTATTGTCACAATTTTGAGGTCATCATTCTTTACCGTACATTTGCTTATAGACTGTTTACCTTGTTTACATGAAGCCTTTGACTTTAGGTTATTTCGGTAGATAAGACTTATAGATTTATAGTCACCTATGCTTGTCATCTCTATAGTTACGTTAGTTAGGTTATACAGATTTACAGATACATAGGTCAGATGGACAGGTAATCTTCAAACACTTCATAGACCTAGAGAATACGGCATTTACGTAACTTAGAATTCTGTTGATGTGAGACACAATTGCTCCTGGCTGCACCAATTTGATCCCGAGAGAATGTTGGGCTTCTAAGACATTTCCATTTGGAAGTTTGTCTTCTTGGCACAAAATGGCCTACTGGGCAAAGAACTGCCCTTGCCTCGACTGCTGACATACAAATGCAATGCTGTCCTTTTTGGACAAGCGGGACACAAGGAAAGCGACTACTGTACTCTGCCAAGACAGGGTAAGATGTTCTTTCAGAATTCCTGCTTCTGAAAATGGTCTGTCAGATACTCTAGGCCTGTAGCCAATTTGAATGCACCAACAATGCTGAGAAACATTAGGTGACTGTCCAGGCTGCCAGCTGCCTCGGTCTACTCTTGCAAGATTCCCGAAAGTTGCTTGCATCCATCTACCATTTCTCAGGTACCATTATATTCCTTCTCAGGTCTTTGATGGGATTGAAGACTAGCAGTTATAGTTACAACTTAGTATATATATAATATCTTAGATAGAACATATTAAGTATTAGATTCAGGTTCTTTAGGATAGGAAAACTTTTGGAACAATCTTTGTAACATGCCATTTACCTATGCTCTATACTTCTCTGGACTTTAGTATGTGTTTCTTGCTTGATATTGTTCGCATTGGTTGTAGTTCCATCTTATCTAGGTCATTATCCCTCATTACTCCTGGACAATATTTGATAACCATTCCTTTGTATATAGTCTTGTATTAGGTTAGAACCTTCTTATTTAGACAAAAAGGGGGAGATGTAGTGGGTAGCCATTCCAGCTTTGATCTGGAAGTTCCAACCCCCATTGAGGCTTCGGCAATTGTCACGCCTACAGACTTGTGTAGAGTGTGTGGCTCCATCACTGGTTCAATCCACCATACGCCCAGAAAACTAACTTCTCAATAAAAACTACCTCATTCTTTACTCAACTCCCACCGTAACTTTCATAAAAAGCTTCTTCAGGGTTCCTGGCAGCAGTTCCCCCAGTACCCTCTTACTTCAATAGCCTTAAGCTTTCCTGTTCTGTTCTTACTAATTTTGGTTTTGCTTTCTTATTCCTCCTTTTTGTGTGTCCTTAATCATCATCAACATGAAACAACAAACTTACTGTTTCAGGTTTACTTTTGGTGACTCTTGGTTGTCTGTCATGTTAGCCCTTTTCCAAGCCATGTAGGCCCTGCCATCTTAAAGATCTGTATCAATTCCAAATACTCATTTAATTGTTTAGTATCTCTCCCTTCTTAGAATAAAACATGTAATTTTAGGAAACATTTTCTCATTTGCACATTACCCTATATTCTGTCTAGTGTAGTGTTTTCCTTTTAGACAGAATTTGATTGGTATTTATGAAATTAAAAGTGGGATGAGAATGGGCTTTAAAAATGTATATGATAGTTAGTGATAACATTTCCCTTTCTATTCCTTAGGGTCTTTATTGGGTTGGTAAAATGAAGCATTACTAGGTTTCTGTGCTTAGGAGAACTGGATGGGATTTTTGTTGTAATTGTTATGGGAAGGGGAAGGTTGGAAGAGACTTGGTCCCAGAGCCTGAACAGCTCAAATGAACCAGACAAGGATAAGGACAGCTGTTAGGAAGAAGTCCAGGGACATGGCTCTTCTCTGAACTGCAGGAGCAAAGAACCAGAGGCATCTCTGATTGTCAGAAGGACACAACAGAAAAGGGAAGAAATAGATTCAAGCAGCTGGTCTGCACCATCAAGACCCTGATCCAGGTGGATCCAGCCGTAGAGCAGGTCAGCAGAAGCACAGCAGTAAAAAAGTGCAGGGGAGACATAGAGATCACAGATGTGAGTCTCTGTGAAGTGAGAAAAGACAGGAATCACCAGGTTACAGCATGTGGAGTGTGGTGCAAGGAAGTGGGATGGGCAGACACTGTGACACTGTTAGAGGAATAGAAATGGAAGCGACGCTGCATTTTTAGGTGTGCTGGCGGACCACCTGCTCCAGGGTCATGCAGAGTGTTTATTTAAAATGCAGCACCCTATGAGCCAAACGAGCAGGGTGAAATCCTGGTCTGCCTCACTGGCTTCATAAGATTCCTCAATAAGAATCACAGCTTTTTGATAATAAAAGGCATAAAGAAGGAGGGCACAATAGATGCAACTGGATATTGAAAGACTGTGAGGAGAAGATTGGGAATGTGATATACCCTATGAGCCTTCTTTTACCCGAAGAGGGCTTGGAGGGCTTATTTACTGTCGGTTAAGAATCATATTTCCTTTTATTGAGATGACCTCTGTATTCACTTCCTTTCCAGCTATGGCAAAGGTTGAATAATATACATTTTCATGTATACAGATGTACACGTGCATGTAAAACCCCCTCATACTAAAGTTCTTTGGAATGATATTTAAAGTTCTTGGTATGTATGTATGTATGTATGTGGGGCACATGTCACAGCATGTGAGTAGAAGTCATGAGAGTGTGGTGGAAGCTGACTCTCTCTAACTACTGTGTGGGTCCCAGGGAATGAATTTAGGTTGTTGGGCCTGACAGCAGGTGCTTTTCCTCTTGAGTCACCTCACTGTCTCCAGGAATGATATCACATTCTCTGTGTGGTACAGATGAAATTATTGAAAACACACATTTTCACACTGTTCATTGTCAAAAACACTGTGGCCTGACAGACAAGGGTGTCCTATAAGCCATTTATTTTTTGGACAGTCTCAGAAATTTAGAAATTATAAATTGGTTAACTACTTCAAAATTTGAAATGGTTTGATTAGACATCAAATTTCTGGCTGTTGATACAGCTAAGTTTTTGTCAAAGCTACTCTCCAACTTTCATAGATCATCTAGGACGGTGGCTGCCTACTCTGTCACTCACCTTCCTTCTCCAGCTTGCCATGGTTTCTGGAACACCCCCTTCCTTTACCTCATTCATGTGAATGAGCCACTTCTCATTTAAGCTACTTACCAAGGCCACACTTGTGATGAAAATAATTCATTTCAGCAAAATGATTAATGGTTTGTCCATTAAACTGGTCCCCTCACTCAGGATGAGTGATTTAGACTGATGTACACTTATTGTCTGATCCATGTTCTTGACAGCCTTTCAGTTGAACATTCTATTGATTATTCTGCTTATGGCCTTTAAACAAATTACATAAAAAATCTTGGGAAAATATATTGGCAATAAGAGTTGATTGATATATCCACCTCTGTCTAGAAAAAATAAGAAATGCCTCAAATTAACTTAGTGGATGGGTAGATTATGATTTTTTTTCTGATATGACATTCAGTTTTTTTATAGACATGACATGAAGAGATATGGAGCTAGAATATACAGGATCTGATACTAAATGTTCACTTCCTTTAAGCCATTATGAATTATGTCAATCTATTTTATGATGAGCAAAATATTTTTAAAGTCTCACAAACTCTGAAGGGTGAAAAGGCAAATAGACATGGCAGGGTCATCAGCCATAAAGATCTTTTCAGACTTATTTAAATGGACTAACATGTACAAGGAAACCATACTAGAAGATCCAGTTAGTGGTAGTTATCTTATTTAGAATGATGCTAATTACATCAGCCTAGACTGAATACATCTGTAAGAACCTCTCGATACAATGCAAAGAAACTGTGGTTATGGATGAGCCAAGACAAGGAAGGATGCTGTTCAATTCTGCTTCCACAGGGGAAATTCACAGGCTATCATGCCTGCTCAGGAGAAGGACTTCTTAACCATCGTCTGTGGTTCTCTGTGAACAGAGGCTGATTTCAAATCTTCAATAATGTGTTGAACTTAAGATAAAAAGAAAAGGGAAATGGTGGAGGCAAGAGCTAATATTAGTTTTAGGAACCAAAGACGAACATTAAGGAAGGAATGACAGAGAAACTTACAGAGGGTGAAGGAACATGTAGGATTATGTGAATCTCATGGCATAGGCCTGTAAGCTAAGACAGGGAGATTACAAGTTCAAAGCTTGCCTTCACTAGAGTGAGTTCAAGCCCAGCCTGTGCAACTTAACAAGAATCTGCAAGAAGAAAAGATATAAAGAAGAAGTCTGGTATATAGCAAAGAATGCATGAGCCCTGGGTTCAATCCTGTACCTTAAAAAAGAAAGTTATATAGCTGAAACAGACAGGGAGATCTGGCTAAGTCTTAGACAGAGATGAGACAGGAAATGTATGTGTTTATGTCTCTCATGAACATATCTGTTAATTGGAAACACAAGAGTCAACATGTGGTGCTTTAGTGGTCTATCAATTCACCTTTGAGACTTTCTTAGTCATTCCTATTTATCATCATTTATGAATGACACACTCACCCAATTCATGTCTTGCTCAACCAATTGATTTTTTTCTCAAAAGAAGAACAAAATCATTCCTTTAACATGAAAATTAATGAATTAGCCATTTACGTAGAAAATACCAGATGGAAACAGCATAAACCAAAGGATCACTCTTCATAGCTAATCAGTTTAACAGTCTGCTTTAGAGAAGATAATAAAACTAGACAGGTTGTAAAGATGATAAAATGAGATCTTCAAAGTAGAAGTAGAGGAGAAACTGAAAAACTTCTCTCCTTACACACCATTGCATGCTCTGTGAACTAGTCCATATTCCCAGACATTCAGAGAGGTGAAACCCCTGCCGTGGGTGGTTTGATCAACCTTTCCCCAGATGATGGCTTTTTGTTGTATTTCTCACGAAACACTATGGAGTTAATTGTGTGTTTTTATTTTGTTTATTTATTTGCTTGGTTGTCAGTTAAAGGCTTCTTAGATCAATAGACAAAATGGCTCCCATTGTGTACAGAGGTGGATTTTACTTCCCAGAGAAAGGCAGGCAGTGTGCACTTTCATCCATAGCACACATTCCTTATAGAAAACCATTGGCAACAAAGAAACTAATTCTGATTTTCCATGTGCCTTCAAGGAAACGGTGTGTTTTAAAAAGTTCATTTTCCTTCTGTTGTGGGTGAAAAGAATAGCCCAGTTTGAAGAGGACAAAGTACATGTATTTTTGTTTGTTGAAAACAGGCTTTCTTTTAATAAAAGCAATTTTAGGTTCCCTAAAAAACTAAATGGAACATATGTTCCCCTATGGCTCTTACCCTATGAACCCAGGCCCCACCTGTGAGCATACTGTCCACAGCTACCATCTGTTACCACAGTGAGCTTCCACAGATAGCTAGCTCCTTATCTGCCTAGTCTACGGGTTCCTCCAGAGTTCACCCATGGCTTCCCATACCCAAAGATATAAGCAGAGGGCATCAGATCCCCTGGATGCTGGGGTTATAGGAGGTTGTGAGGCATCTGGTGTGAGTGCTGAGTGCTGGGAACTGATCCCAAATGCTCTGCAAAAGCAACAAGTGCTCTTAACCACTGAGCCATCTCCCATGCCTCCAATGGTGATTTTAAGGTAGTATATTATGAAGTTGTATTTCCCTGGCTTCTAGTTCCATGTTTATATCATTGGTACCTTTGATAACAATGTGAATAAATTTGAACTTTTACACTTAGCAAAATCAAAGAGTAATAAAATAGATGGGCACTGTCTGACCTGTCCTGTAGCTACGTAGCTGCCCTGAAAATTTGCTGAAGGAACTTAATGCCATTGCAGTAAACAGTAGTGGTAACACTAGTTCCCAGCATTGCATCATTATTAAGAGAATTTAATAATAATCTAAACTCAGTGCCTCTCTCTGTCAGTTGCTAGTGAGTGTTTCATAGATGCTAAAATCTTCAAAGGCACTGTCCTGGGCAACATGTCGAGTTCAAGGCATGGATGTAGAGCCAAAGGAAAAGGATGACAGAAACCTGAATTAATCAGTGCATCAGAGAGTGTGGCAAAACTTCCAAGTGGAAGGTGTTTGGAGGGCACAGACATCTTCCATGAGCAGCTGTGTTCAGAACCCTCCTATGGGCCACTTCTGGCTGTTGAAGGCATTCCTGGGCAGTCCTTGGCTGTTAATCACACAGGCTTGGGCTGTCCAGCTGAGTGTTCTCTTTTACTTTTCTAATTATCTTTAAGCTTTTATTTCTTGATGGTCTTAATGACATCATTTAACCCTAGGTGACATTCTCCACTCATCCACCAGCAAATATGCATGCATCCTAAGTGAAGGTGTGAGGTCATTTAATTCTCCTTCATCTCTGTATGTTTCCCATGGCTGTTTTATATACATTTTGTTCAAGTAGTAATGGTTTTAAAACCATATTTCTGCCTCATCACTCTCTCCATTCATATATGATCAGCTGCTCTTAACCCTCAAGAGGCAAAGCTCTTTCCACGGGTGTACCTCCCAATTTCACAAACTAAGGTGACCGGGACTTTGAATTACAGCCTGCTGCTCCTCTGATATGAGGACAGGCTCATACCAGCATAAATCATACCTGTGTTTAGTCCTTAGTAACTGTGCCACTAAAGGGGTACAATTTTATTTTATTTGTTAAGTCTGCTTAATGTCTCCACTCCCTATTGTGCACAATTACCTGCCATATTGTATGGAGTATGGTAGTTGTTTGAAATATCTGTGAATATCTGCTGAAATGGACCCTCTCAGATACTTGCAACCCTATGTCTAGTATTTCATTGGTGAAATAGAAATACAATCACAATTTAAAGATGAATATATTTCTGTCTTTTAGCCTACTTGAGGAGATGCTGCTCTTGGAACATAACACTGACCACATTTCTTGGTATTCCCTTTAAAAACCAGATTTTTTTTTATTAAAAACATACTAGACAAATTAGAGTAGAAGTCTAAAGCCCCAATAAAAGCAACTTTAGCAGACTTTACTAAGAAAGTGGACAAAAGACGTTCAAGTGTATTTTATTATTATTTGCTCTTCCAAGTAACAAATTATTAATACTTGATTGTGAAAGAAAAATGTATGTCAGTTTTGGGATTTTGTAGTATATGTGTCAAAAACTGCTATTTCAGATAGTTTTGTTACCTCAGTGACTGGATACAATCCCTCCACTTAAAATTCTGATAAACTTGTAATCATTTAATAGAGTGTGCATTCTCTTCTGCATTTTCATTTTCCTTGTTCAATTTTCTCATTTTTCTCATATAATCGAATTTATAAAAGCTATTGTTGCTTGCACAGTGATTTGGACATAACAATTAGTGAGCTAATTATAATGTTAGAAATCTTTAGGTAAATCTAATATCATTAAGTGTGCTTGATGAACTTTAGCTCATATTTTTCCCTTTGTCTCTCCCTCACTCTCACAGACAACAAAATCCAGTAACCATTAAATGTTTTGTAGAATAAAAAAAATTAAATCAATATTCTTACCCCAAATCAAGAGAGGAGGAAGAGCTTAGACTTTGCTAGCAGAGACACATAGTAATACATGCACTCACACACACACACACACACACACACACACAACTGCACAAATAGAAACAATCATGTAGTTTCTATGAATTGGAAGCTATGACAACCCCACATCCCCATACATATTGAACTTTTTTTTTGTCACAAACCTATAGGTAGGGACTACCATAATTCTTTTGACTAAGAAATTTTATTCCAATTACCAGAGGGAAGTGGAATTCATCCTCCATGCTTGAAATCAGGGAAGACTGTATCTGAGATTCCTTTCCCAAGAGGCATGATGACAGATCATGTCAAATTGATAAGGATGGGACAGCCACCACTTTCTTCCATGAGGATGAAGTTTGTGAAGTAGAAGATGTTAAAATTACAAACTTATCTTAAGAAACAGATACAGAAATAACAACTGAAATTGCTATGATTCACATCACTCAATTATCTTTAAAAATATTTTCTTCTTACCTTCATGCTAATAACTCTAGTATTGGCCTAGTGTACAAGGATTCAGATAGGAGCATTTCTGAGTAGACGTTACCTTGTGATACCTTCTAGTTGAGTATCAACCATTTCCTGTGCTGAGTCAGGGATTTCTTTCCTTGGACAAAGGGCAAGAATGAGTGCTGAGAGGAAGAAGAGTTGGTTGAGATAGCAATCTTCTCCTGCATCTTAATGTATGTACACATTTCAACTTTTCTTCTTCAGATAACTACCTTGACTTGTGTGGTTGTCTTTGACTTCCCCTTTCTGGATAGCTTGGACCAAGAAGAAACCCTTGCTGTAGATCAGGAATGGAAGGAAGGTGATGTGAGTCTTTGGTCTTCTGGCTGGTTACCTCTAAGTAGCTATATTCCTTTGTAAGAAATGAAATCTGGCTGGGCAGTGGTGGCACACACCTCTAATCCCAGCACTCAGGAGGCAGAGGCAGGCCGATCTCTTAGTTCAAGGCCATCCTGCTCTGCAGAGCAAGTTTCAGGTCAGCTAGGGCTACACAGAGAAACCCTGTCCTGAAAAACAAACAAACAAGCAACAACAACAAAATGAAATCTGATGGCTCATTTTCAAATGTTCTTTGAAGCAGTTTAGGCACAGGTACAAATGGACAGACAAAATCAAACCCCTACTAATGTCTGCTAGTCTAGTCCTTACCTCCTCTACTCTAACTTTGCTAAGCCAGCCACTCACTGGAACTAGAAGCTTAGAGTAGAAAATTTACGGTCATGCTTATATGATAGATCGTGTGTCTGGCAAACTTTAAAACACACAGGATCTAAATTGTGGATATGAACCCATGCACTTTGCTTTTAAATCAAATTTTAGTTTTTGAGAATTTTATACATGAGTACTGTATTTATACGATTTATTCCATTCTTCTTCTCTTCTGCAATCCCTCCTGTGCCTCCCCAGTTCCCATAAAATTCACAACCTTTTTTATTTTTATATCATTACTGATGCTCATATGCTTATACGTATAAGGTTGACTGCTTAGGATTGAACATTGTGTCAGAGAGCTCACCCTGGAGACACCTGATTCTCCCTGTCTCAGCAGCCATTGATTGCCTATAGTTCTTGATCCAGGGCCTTGTGAAATTTCCCCCATGCACATTGGCATGCTGACTGGTGTCATCATACACATTGTGTTTAGACAACCATATTGTTGAAATTTCGTGGGTGCAGCCCTCTTTCATGTCTGACACGACACCTTTGCACAGCAGGTGTACTGGTCCTCTGGAAAGAGTTAAGAAAAAACATTGCATGATGAATTTGGATTCAGTTGCGACTTAAATGCAATATAACTGTGTTGGTGAAGGTGAGTGTTCAACCAACAGAAACTAGGATTTCCATGATAATAAATGGATATTTTTTTTTCTTGGTAAAGCTTTGCTCTTGAATGTGGCTATGACATCTGTCTCAAAACCTGTCAAGTGTCTGTGAGCCAAGATTATTTTCATATTTCTTAGATACTCCATGTCTTTTCCATCACCCATGCACTCAAATGTACAATATGCTTGTGATAACAGGTTGACAGGAAACAAGGAGAGAATGTAGTTGTCTTTAATCAATCCACACATTAAAGGAATTCATAGAAATTTAAAGTTATAGCATTCTTCTCACTGTTTTATATTAAAACATCACTCCACACATCATTTTGCTTTCTTTTAGAATCAGCTGTTACCTAACAAAATGATCAGTTTTGATTTCTAATTAAAGTAAGAGTGCCTTGAGGACCTTGATGATTTTGGGGAGACATTTTTTTTTTGTCTGACAAGAAAACAGCTACAGAACCCTTTGTATACACTGCTACTTTATGAGATTAAGATCTATATTTCATTTACAAAGAATGTTTTCCTTGACTTGGTTTTGTCCTCATGTATGAAACAGTCATGATTTCATTAAGAATCTCTTAACAATCCACATAAAACAGACTAAGGAAACATGTCAAAAACTTGATCCTTGGGGACTTAATGAAGGCAATATAGGCTTTGAGATATGGGGGCTGGAGAAAGGCCCTTTCAGGGCACTTGGCCAGTGGTCCAGGGGTTCTCTCTATACCTTGTCTTACACTAGAGGTAGATGCCTTCACTGTTGACTCCTATATCCAGTATCCTCTGCAGAGATGCAGTGCAATAAGCTTGCCTCATTCTAGGCAGGAACCTCTGAGACCATGAACTGAATAACCTCGTTTAATTAGCTGCTTCAAGTATTTCATTATCTGGACATAACATCAACAATCTACTTCCATGTGATAGTTGTTTCTCTTTTGCTGTGATAGAATATCCTGACAAAACATCTTCGAGGATCAATTGTTTGTTTTGGCTTACTGCTCCAGAGGAATGCAGTCCATCATGGTAGGTAGAGAAGGCATGGGAGCCAGAGGCCAGTCCATCATATTTCATCCCCACACAGGAAGGAGAGAGAGAGAGAGTAGGAAGTGCAGCCAGGCCATAAATCCTGAGAGTCTGCCCCCTCCACCCCCCGGTGATATACTTCCTGTAGCAAGGCTCTACCTCCTAAAGGTTCCACAAGCTCCCAAACACATGAGACAATGGAAGTCATTTCCTATTCAAACCATAATGGTTTGTCCTTAATGAACTACGTATACCAGTTTCTGCACAATAGTAAATATGAAAAAAATCATTTATTTGTTTATTTATCAGTTTTGAATCTATATTATAAAGAAAGATTTGTGATAATTGCTAGAAATAAGACAAGAATTAAAATAGATGCAATCTCTGCAGCCTTTGTGTCGCTTTGAAAGATTAAAAAATATTGAATAGGTAATTATAAAAATAGTAATTACTTATGTGAGGAGCACATGGAAAAAAGTATGGGATGCAGGGAAAGTGAACAGGGTCCCAAGGAAGTAACACTTCAAGGCTGCAGCAGCAAGAGTCAGAAGGAAGAAAGACATTATTTAGGTAAAGAAAGAATTTAGGCTAAGAAGATGGACCAGATGTGTTTACCCATGCATGCACATAGCATGTATGCACACATGCTTGCAATTACACACATTTTACCTGGCATAACCAAGTTAGAAATAGTCTAACAGCATTTTAGTATTTAATGTCAAGTCATGGGAGATAAATTGTAATACATTATTGCAACGTTTATATATATATATATATATATATATATATATATATATATATATATATATATATTTGGAATGCCTAATGCTGTTTATTGAAGGAAGGAGGAGGTCTTAAGTACAGGCTTACAGCACAATGGGAGAACCCTGGAGGGCAAAAGTTCACTACCAATGTTTTACAATCTTGCATCTAAGCTGTTAAAACCCAATATGCAGGATACACAGACAAGGAACTTCCCTTAAGCATTTAGGAGGGTGGAACCTGGCAGGGAATTAGCATAGGGAAGATATCAAGGTCAAGGTCAGCAAGCAAGGCAACAGTTACCCAAAACAGGGGCCGGGGACCTACAGGTCCCCTCTTTTACTAAAAAAATGAGCTTCTGACTTAGGTTGCGTGGGACATCAGCAGTCACCTTACCTGTCATGGAGACACCTGCCCAGGCCACACAGGCGCTCTGTCTTAGGTTGATGAGTGCCCCCCCAGACATTATCTGTTTCTGAATACTCATTGTCATACAGGCTCAATTGTGTGTGAGCTGGAGAGTTAACTGCTGCCAAAGATTTCAAAGTGGTACTAGGCTTGCAATCTGTGTGTTCGACACAGAAAAGACCAATAGAAGTCCTAATCCACCCATAGCCAGTAGGCTAAAGGCAACTGAGCCATTCCCTTCTTTAACGAGCCTTACTGCAAATTGGAGTCCTTGTAAGATGGTATCCCAAAAGCAAATGGAACTTGAGTTTATAAATTTACAATTTTCAAAGCCAATCGAAATGTATATAACTATTGAATTAAATTTATCATGCCCAATAGAATGAAAGATTAACTAACAGTGGTAGCTACGTTTGCTGCCAGGGTCTCCACTGTGCTAGCGTAGTAACCAATTATGAAATGGTAATCCCAGAAACAGTAGCAGCAGTGGCCGCCACTGCTATAATAGCAACAACAGCAGCAGCGATGTCAGATTTTCTTCTGGAGCATGTGGGCATCCACTGGCATGGACACAACTCCAGGAACATGAACCGCCAAGGCCCATTTTTCTTGATCACAGCACGACTTAAGCTGGCAGCTCTGCAAAAGAACAACTAAGAACCATAAAGAAAAAATAGGCAGCTCACAAGGAGCAGAACTAATGGTCTCATAATGGCTACATTCAGGCTTACAAATTTTAAGGTATCTTCAAAGGGGTCTAAATGAATTTCAGGAGGCCAGTAAATGTTGTGCAGAGCCACTCCTGAAAAGTAGGTACTACACCAGCTTGAAGAGGATTGTGAAAATGAAAAGGCTTAGCTGGCATGCTACTCTTAACAAATGGAGGTCAGTGACCTTCAGGGTTATCCTTAATCTCCAAGGTGTCTGTGTGACATGTTCTCAAACATACTTGAAAAAGCAGTTACCATATATTACCCTCTGGAGAATCCAACCGCATGGCTACAGTTCCTAGGCTTATGTTAATGCTTGCCAAAGCTGGCCATAAACTCTCCACCATCAGAAGGGGAGAGTTTTTCATGAAGGCCCAATAAATCTGTGCCATGTTGGGGCTTCAGCAGCAGCCACAGGGAGCACACAGTGCTCAAGAATCCAAAGAGGAACCTCATTGTCCTGGGGAAAGACATAAACAGAATCCCAGGCCCACACCAACACCAGATCAGGTCTCCTCCAAGTGCCAGTAGAAAGATCCTTCCATCACTCCAGAGGGTGATTTGCAACAGGAGCCCTCCAGTGCTTATCTGCAGCGGATACTCCAGCAGAATTCACCGATAGAAAATTTAAAATATATAAAACAAGGGAGAGAATAGAATGTGGAGAGGAATGATGAGCTCCTAGTTCCCCCTTTTTACTTTAGCAAAATATGTTTGTTTTTTTTAATAGTTCAAATTTTTCTTTTCTTTTTTCTTTTTTAAAATTAATTAATTAATTTATTTTTCTATTATCAGCTTGATACAGTATAAATTCTTATCTTAATAGTGAAATGTTTCATTGAGGCTTGCTCAGTAATTGAGTAAAACCAAAACTTATTATAAGCCACAGTCATCCTAGGGTCCCCCATGCTATATATATGAACTCCATGGTTCTGTGGGTTGCAGTCTGATTGTTCTTTGCTTTACATCTAGAATCCACTTATGAGTGAGTACATACCATGTTTATCCTTCTGGGTTTGGGTTACCTCACTCAGGATGATTTTTTCCTAGTTCCATCCATTTGCCTGCAAATTTCATGCTGCCATTGTTTTTCTCTGCTGAGCAGTACTCCATTGTGTATATGTACCACCTTTTCTTAATCCATTCTTCAGTTGACGGGCATCTAGGTTGTTTCCAGGTTCCGGCTATTACAAATAGTGCTGCTATGAACATAGTTGAGCATGTATCTTTGTGATATGATTGAGCATTCTTTAGGTATATGCCCAAGAGTGGTATAGCTGGGTCTTGAGGTAGTTCGATTCCTAATTTTCTGAGAAACCGCCATACTGATTTCCACAGTGGTTGTACAAGTTTGCATTCCCACCAACAGTGTAGGAGTGTTCCCTTTGCGCCACATCCTCTCCAACATTGACTATCATTAGTGTTTTTGATCATAGCCATTCTGACAGGTATAAGGTGGTATCTCTGTCGTTTTGATTTGCATTTCTCTGATGATTAAGGATGTTGAGCATTTCCTTAAAAGTCTTTCAGCCATTTTTGATTCTCGTTTTGTGAATTCTCTGTTTAGCTCTTTAGCCCATTTTTTAATTGGATTGTTCAGTATTTTGATGTCTAGTTTCTTGAGTTCTTTATATACTATGGAGATCAATCCTCTATCAGATGTGGGATTGGTGAAGATCTTTTCCCATTCTGTAGGCTGTCTTTTTGTCTTATTGACCATGTCCTTTGCTCTGCAAAAGCTTCTAAGTTTCAAGAGGTCCCATTTACTAATTGTTGTGCTCAGTGTCTGTGCTGTTGGTTTTATATTTAGGAAGTGATCTCTGGTGCCAATGTGTTCAAGAGTACTTCCTACTTTCTTTCCTATTAAGTTTAGTATAACTAGATTTCTGTTGAGGTCTTTGATCCACTTGGACTTGAGTTTTGTGCATGGTGACAGATATGGATCTATTTGTAGTCTTCTATATTTTGACATCCAGTTATGCCAGCACCATTTGTTGAAGATATTTTCTTTTTTCCATTGTATAGTTTTGGCTTCTTTGTCAAAAATCAGGTGTTCATATGTGCATGGATTAATGTCAGGGTCTTCAATTCAATTCCATTGGTCCATATGTCAGTTTTTATATCAGTACCAAACTGTTTTTATTACTGTAGCTCTATAGTAGAGCTTGAGGTCAGGGATGGTGATGCCTCCAGAGGTTGCTTTATCATACAGGATTCTTTTAGCTATCCTGGGTCTTTTGTTTTTTCATAGGAAGTTAAGTATTTTTCTTTCCAAATCTGTGAAGAATTGTGTTGGGATTTTGATGGGGATTGCTTTGAATCTGTAGATTGCTTTTGGTAAGATTGCCATTTTTACTATGTTAATCCTACCTATCCATGAGCATGGGAGATCCTTCCATTTTCTGATATCTTCTTTAATTTCTTTCTTTAGAGATTTAAAGTTCTTATCAAACAGGTTCTTCACTTGTTTAGTTAGTGTTATCCCAAGGTATTTTATATTATTTGTGGCTATTGTAAAGGGTGCTGTTTCTCTGACTTCTCTCTCAGCCCTTTTATCATTTGTGTATAGGAGGGCTACTGATTTTTTTGAGTTGATCTTGTATCCTGCCACTTTACTGAAGGAGTTTATCAGCTGTAGGAGTTCCCTGGTAGAATTTTTGGGGTCACTTATGTATACTATCATATCATCTGCAAATAGTGAAAATTTGGCTTCTTCCTTTCCACTTTGTATCCCTTTGATCTCCTTTTGTTGTCTTATTGCTCTAGCAATAAGTAATTTTTAGTAGTACAATGTACTCTACACACTGATGTTTTTAATACTGACCACTTGCTTATAACTTGAGAAGAGTATTTTAAATTGTTTTGGGTTTATCCTCTCTCTCTGCACACACACACGCACACACACACACACACACACACACACACACACACATTGTATAGATAAACAATTTTAGTGAGTGTATGTTTTTAGTGAGTGACCCCTGTCATATCAGAGGTGTTTTTTCACAATGTTTATTTCATTTACATAATTAATGTTTTCATTTATCAATGTACAATTCTGTAAGTTTTGACAAATATATGGATTGTGAACCTATCTGTCATCTCAAATATTTCCCTCACACCATATTCAACCCACTCTTACTTCCAAAACCTAGCAACTACTAATCTGTTCTCTGTCCCTATAGTTTTGCCTTTGTCAGAATGCTATTTAAACAGAATCATCTAGCATGAAGCCTTAGCAATGTGACTTTTTTTGTTAGGCATAATGCTTCTGAGATTCAGCCTTGCTGCTGAAGGCAATGGCATTTTCTTTTGATTGATGACTTGTATCCTTATGAATTGATGCATCTTGATTTATTTAACTGTTTTTATATTGAAGGGCATTTGTGTTATTTACAGGCTTTAGTGACTGTGAAAAATACTGCTATACACTTAAATGTGGGTTTTGTGTGAATGTAACTTTTCATTTCTCTAAAGCAAAAACTCAAGAGTGGATTTGTTGAGCCATAAACTAATTATATGTTGATCTTTGTAAGAAATTGTCAATCACATTCCAAAGTGGATGTAAATTTATACATTGTAGGGTTGGGGATATGGTTCAATCAGCAACGTGCTTGCTACAAAAGTATGAGGACATGAATTTCATCTCCAGTACCTACTTGAAGGTATTGGGCATAGCACTGTGTGTCTGTTATTCCAGTACTGGGAAGGCCCAGGCAGGTGTACCCTGGAGGCCTGCTGGCTAGCCAGTCTAACTGAACCAAGGACCTCTAGCCTCACTAAGAGAACCTGTCTTAAAACATGGTAGATAATGACTGAGTATGATACCTGACATTGAACACACACACACACACACACACACACACACACACACACACACCACATACACACCAAAAGAAAAAAATTATATTTTCATAGATGTGTATGAAGATTCTAGGTGCTTTAATTCCTTTCCAAATTTGCTGTTTGATTTCTTCCTTTTTTTTTAAAGACACATATTGGTATTTTGTGTATTCACTTAGGATTTATTTCTGTAATGAATAGTAATACTGAATATTACTTCATATCACTTTTGTTACATATGTCTTTAATGAAATGTTCCCTGTGGGATGACTCATCTCTAACAGGCCTGAGGGCCAGCTGGTCCAAACCAGTAACAAGATACTTTCTGAGGGCCAACCTGGGTCTGCTAAGGGCCTTAGCAACAGCAGTTGAGACATGATCTGGAGATGACCTGGACCAATAAGAGGCAACCATGTCACAGCAGCAGATGCATATTCATCAGACCTTCCCCCAGGATGGCGTGGAGTGTATATAAGGCTTGCCTCTTCCTGAATAAACTGAGCTTGTTGTTTCAACATTCTCCCAGAGTCTGTGTTGTTGACTCTGTGCCTACTTGGCCCCCTCCCCCCAAAGGGAACAATAGCACAGGACCCTGCCACAATTCCTGACTATATTTTACCCATTTTATTGAGGCTATAATTTGTATGTATTTACATCTACATTTAGGCATACATGCATCATACATATATATGTATGTGTACATGCTTGTGTGTGTGTGTGTGTGTGTGTGTGTGTGTGTGTGTGTGTGTGTGTGTGCTTATGTGGCCATGTTTAAGTGAAAACTGAGAAATATTCACAGCTTCTCAGAGAAATTCAGACTTCATGCAGGTTAATTAATATTTATAAATCTTAGGAGGGAATGGGAATTATTAAGTGAGAAGGGATAGGAACAAATGGGGAAGGCCACTGTGTTAAAAGAAATAGAACACCTTACAATTAACTTCATATCTTCCTTCTACATTTTTATCCAACTATTTGGAATCTTATAATTTCAAAGTTCTCTAAATCATGATTCTTGTGATTTTAATGCTATTGTTTCTAAGGCAATATAAGACTTAGGAGAGAAATCAGTTGTAGGAAAATTTATAAATGTATTAGTGGAAACACAGGGATCTGACAAATGTATAAAAATGAGAATTATAATAACAAATAACAATTCACATGTGTTTAATTTTTTGTTACATTAATACCACAGTGGAGTCCCCCCACCTGTCTCTCTCTTTCTTTCTGAATGACTGGTTTGCATTTGTTACAGTAACTATTCTCATTTCATAGAAGAGCTGTCAGCAAGAGAAGAAAGGGGAATTTGTTCATACTGTTATAAATAATGACCCTGTATTTAAACCTAGGTCATCTGATTACAGAGAGCACATTTTAGGTACTGAGCTAAAAAATAGGATTAGCAATATAATTATCAGTGCCTGTATAATGAAATGTCAGATGAAGGAAAGACATTAGAAGTGAATTATAACCAACAAATATCCATTATTTACAGATAGTAGATGGATTTTTGAAGCTAGGTCACTAATTCTTGTGAGAGATATTTTTAGAAAATGGGACTTGACCACAATTACTTTGTAACTAAATCCCTCTCACTGACTTTCCTATTTTAATGTTACTTGCACCCTATTTAATGGGTGGAAAACTAAGTTTTCCTCGTATAGATTTTCCCTTATGTATAAATTAGGGTCATAATAAGTATTTTCTTATTGACTAAGGTCACAGAATTCTATCTGGCATTATGAGATTGCTGAGTGGTGTCTGTTTTGTGGTCCTCTTGCTGAAAGACCCACTTCTTAGGGAAGTGCTGGTGCTTGAAGAACAGGTGACATAGCACTAAGGCTCATCTTTGTAGGGGAAATATTAGCTGTTTTACAGGCTTAATTTGCACAAAACTGGAACATCTAAATAACATAAAGTAAGTATTGTCATCAGTAAGGATTCAGTGACGTGGAGTTCAAGAACTACCCACACATTTTCTAGAAATGTGGATTATTTAACTCTTTTTAAAATCAATAAACTCTATAAAGATGGTCAACAAAATATCTCTAAACTTTCCAGAGACTGTATTTAGACCTGGACTTAAGAGATGAGAGAATATTTCTGCTCAGTGCATAGCATGAAGAGAGGCTTCTGTCTTGGTAATTAAGACAAATAGGGAGAAGTACACACAGACATTTTAAATATAAGTAAAAGGTGGGAATTTGTTTTAGATGTAACTGGATATACAAACAAAAACAGATGGCACAGTGATTATGTGTATGTGCATGTGAGTGTATTTTGGCTTCATGTTCAAATGAGCTTTCTTTATCTAAGTCAAAATAAGTTACTAGAATTTCAAGAGGCTTTCAGCTTTGTAGCTCATTGTGCCAGATAACAGGGGTGGTGGTTTTGGGAGAGCCTTACAAATGATTTTGATTGTGCTGACTTGATAGTCTTGTTGCTATTTCAGATTAAATTTTGCTTGTAATGGGAAACTCTGGTTCATTAGTTTGAGTCATGTGCCCAACCTTATGATGTAGATAGAGCCATGCTATTGAGGAAATATCATACAATAAAAGGAAGAAAAGAATATCTTTTTATCCAATGGTAACTTGATATTTGGATTGTCATTACAACTATTATCTAATAATCTAAGAATGTGTGCATTCCTTGTATTGGCTAACTGTATCTACAAAACTAACTATGCTGCCCATGACAGGAAAAGTCAGGGACCAAAGCAAATAGGAAATATGGTCCATAATTGCATCTGTATTTCTTATAATCAATTCTTTTTAAACAGTTTTTTTCTTATTTGTGTGTGTGTGTGTGTGTGTGTGTGTGTGTGTGTGTGTGTGTAAATACATGTGCATGTGAGGTGCTGCAGAGTCTAGAAAAGGGCATTTGATAGTCCTGTGGAAGAGCAGGCTGCAAGTGTTCTTAACATCAGATACATCTCTCCAGCCATCCATACCACTTTTTCAATTTTCACATAAGGTGTGCACACAAGTCTTACTGATTTGGTGCTTTGCATCTTCCTAAGACATTTGACTTCATGGAGTACCTTTCAAATTAAAAAATTATTACTTATTTGAGAGTTTCATACAATCTCTTTTGTTCATATTCACCTTGCCCCCTTCCTCAACTGTTACCAGAATTATCCCTCTTCCTGCCCACCCAAATTTGTGTACTTTTATTTTTTTAATCTTTTAAAACCAATTTGTGCTGCCCAAATGTGGTTGACTCACTAGGGGCTACACTCTTAGAAAAAACTGTCTCCTCCTTTCCCAGCAGCTAACAATTGCCAAAAGCTCCACGCCTATGGGTGAGATTATGTGCCCTACTCCTCTCTATATACTGGGATTTGATCTAGCTTGGGCTTGCTTAGATTTTGTACATGGTGTCTTAACCACTGTGAGTTCATATGCGAAGTTGCCTGCTGTGTCCAGAAGATAATTAATGTTTTCTTACAGCCATCCACCACATGTGAATCTTACACTCTTTCTGCTCCACTTTCTGAAATGATCCCTGAGGCTTGGGAGTGTGTGTGTGTGTGTGTGTGTGTGTGTGTGTGTGTGTGTGTGTTTGTGTGTGTATGTGTGTGTGTGTGTGCGTGTGTGTGTGTGTGTGTGATAAGTTCCCATCAGTGCTAGACATTTTGAGGTCTCATATTCCCCGAATCTTAGCCACCTGTGGCTCACTGTGTTACTTATAATCTACTGGGAATAGAAACATCTTAGGTGAAGGTTGAGAGAGGCATTGATCTGTGGGCATAATAAGTCACTAGGAGTCTGTTTAGCATTGATTAAGCAGTATAATAATAGTAGGTTCTCCTCCAGTGCTTATGATCTGTCCAGCATAGGTTCTTAGACCAATAATGGAGCCAGGTATGGGTTTCATCTTGTGGAACAGGACTTAAATCCAATCAGAAAGTGGTTGGTTACTCCCATGATATTTGTGCCCTATCTATCTATCTATCTATCTATCTATCTATCTATCTATCTATCTATTTATCTATCTATCTATCTATACATGCATACAAGTAGAGAAGACAACTCAAAGGTATCTTTTTATCCTTCCACCTTGAGAGTCCTAGGGATCAAAGTCAAGTCATCAGGCTTGGAGGCAAGAGTCTTTATCTGCTAAATTCAAGTACCTGTATATAGAAATCAGTACTCCTTACCTCTGAGGCTTTTACCTTTTAGACTCAGGATCTAAGCCTTGGAAGAAGATATGCTTTTTGAGAATTATGTAGTTTCAGGATGGCCTGAAGGAAGGGTTGTGTGCTCTGGTGCAACATTTCCATGAGCAATATGTCAGAGACCTGACTGCACAATTTTCAAGTACTTTTGTTTTGTTGGAATCGTAATTTTTTTATTTTTTATTTTTTATTAAGAGATTTTCTATTCATTTTACATATCAACCACAGATTGCCCTGTCCTCCCCCCTTCCACCCCCAGCCTTCCCTCTCAACCCATCCCCATTCCCACCTTCTCCAAGGCAAGGTCTCCCATGAGGAGTCAGCAGAGCCTGGTACATTCAGTTGGGGCATGTCCAAGCCCCTCCTCCCTGCACCAAGGCTCTACAAAGTGTCTTACCATAGACACTAGGTTCCAAAAAGCCAGCTCATGAACTAGGGACAGGTCCCAGTCCCACTGCCTGGGGGCCCCCTAAACAGTTCAAGCTAAACAACTGCCTTGCTTATCCAGAGGGCCTAGTCCAATGCCATGGGGGCTCCTCGGCTATTGGTCCACAGTTCATGTGTTTCCACTAGTTTAGCTAGTTGTCTTTGTACTTTTTCCAATCATGGTCTTAATATCTCTTGCTCATAGCATCCCTCCTCTCTTTTGTTGATTGGACTCCTGGAGCTCTGCCTGGGACCTGGCCAATGAATCTCTGCATCTGCTTCCATCAGTCACTGGATGAGGGTTCTATGATGCTAGTTAGGGCATTCAGCCATCTGATCCCCAGAGTAGGTCAGCTCAGGCACCCTCTTGACCATTGCCAGTAGTCTATGGTGGAGTCATCTTTGTGGATTCCTGGGGACTTCCCTAGCACTCTGCTTCTCCTAAGTCCCGTGGTATCTTCATTTATCATGGTATCTCTTTGCTTGTTCTCCCACTCTGTTCCTGATCCAGCTCAGACCTTCTGCTCCCCTAAGCTCTCATTCACCCATCCCTTGCCTTCCATTACCTCCCTTCACTTCCAGTTTGCTCATGTAGATCTCATCCATTTCTCCATGGCTGAGCGATCCCTGTGTCTATCCTAGGGTCCTACTTACAAGCTAGTCTCCTGGAGCTCTGGGTTGCAGTCTGATTATCCTTTGCTTTACATCTAGTATCCACGTATGAGTGAGTACATACCGTTTGTCTTTCTGAGTCTGGGTTACCTCACTCAGGGTGATATTTTCTAGTTCCATCTATTTGCCTGCAAACCTCATGATGTCATTATTTTTCTCTGCTGAATAGCACTCCATTGTGTATATGTACCACATTTTATTTATCTGTTCTTCAGTTGAGGGGCATCTAGGTTGTTTCCAGGTTCTGACTATTATGAATAATGCTGCTATGAACATAGTTGAGCATGTGTCCTTGTGGTATGATTGAGCATTCCTTGGGTATGTACCCAAGAGTGGTATAGCTGGGTCTTGAGGAAGATTGATTCTCAATTTTCTGAGAAACTACCATACAGATTTCCAAAGTGGCTGTACAGGTTTGCACTCCCACCAACAGTGTAGGAGTGTGCTCCTTGCTCCACATCCTCTCCAACATAAGCTATCTTTAGTGTTTTTGAACTTAGCCATTCTGACAGGTGTAAGATGGTATCTCAGAGCCATTTTGACTTGCATTTCCCTTATGACTAAGGATGTTGATCAATTCCTTAAATGTCTTTCAGCCATTTGAGATTCTTCTGTTGAGAATTCTCTGTTTATCACTATAGCCCATTTTTTTAATTGGACTGTTAGGTGTTTTGATGTCTAGTTTCTTGACTTTTTTATATATTCTAGAGATAAGCCCTCTGCCAGATGTGGGGTTTGTGAAGATCTTTTCCCATTCTGTAGGCTGTCATTTTGTCTTGTTGACCGTGTACTTTGCCCTACAAAAGCTTCTCAGTTTCAAGAGGTCCCATTTATTAATTGTTTCTCTCAGTGTCTGTGCTACTGGTATTATATTTAGGAAACGATCTCTGGTGCCAATGCTTTCAAGACTACTTCCTACTTTCTCTTCTATCAAGTTCAGTGTAACTGGATTTCTGTTGAGGTCTTTGATCCACTTGGACTTGAGTTTTGTGCATGGCAACAGATATGGATCTATTTGTAGTCTTCTACATGTTGATATTCAGTTATGCCAGCACCATTTGTTGAAGATACTTTCTTTTTTCCATTTTACAGTTTTGGCTTCTTTGTCAAAAATTGGGTGCTCAATATGTGAGCATTGAGCTGCTTCTCTAGCCCAACAACCTAACTTGTAGCACCCTTTTTAGAAAAAGAAGTCCTAGAGCTATGTAATCTCTCCTCATTGCTTTCCTTTGAATGTATATCTTAATTTTCTAATTATCATCACGAATTCCTGTCTGAGATCTGGGGTTCTATCTTAGTGACAGAATGATCACAGACCAAGTACAAGGACCTGGGATTGATGAACAGAACCACATGAAAAATCCGGTCTGTTTTTCCTGGAATTCTTACCTGAAATGTGAATTAATGTTAGTGTCTTCAATTCGGGAATCATAAATTTTTTATTGATATAAAAATTGCATTTATTTCTTTTATACATTCCAGAATATTTTTCCTTATGTGAGGCTATCAAGAAAGAATATATCTATTGCTTACTAACCAAGGAAATGAAACATCAAAATTGTCCAAATAACATCTTTAATGATAAGCTTTATCCTTCTGCAACTGCACATTTCAGGTAAGAATTCCAGGAAAAACAGACCGGATTTTTCATGTGGTTCTGTTCATCAATCCCAGGTCTTTGTACTTGGTCTGTGATCATTCTGTCACTAAGATAGAACCCCAGATCTCAGACAGGAATTCGTGATGATAATTAGAAAATTAAGATGTACATTCAAAGGAAAGCAATGAGGAGAGATTACATAGCTCTAGGACTTCTTTTTCTAAAAAGGGTGCTACAAGTTAGGTTGTTGAAGGGCTAGAGAAGCAGCTCAATGCTCAAAGAGTGCTTGCTTAGCATGCATAAGGTCCCAGTTTTATCCCCAGCACAAGAAAGAAGAAGGGAAGTAAAGCAAAAATAGAGGAAACAAAGAAGGAGTTTTTAGGAGATTTTGCAGGGCAGGACTGAGCGATATCTCTAGTGTGAACTGTACACTGAGTAACACTGTCCATCAGAGGGAAGAAGATGTGAGTACTACCACAGGTAGCACACACCATGGGCATTTTGAGAAAAATCCTTTCAGCTATGGTTGAATCCCAGCCATAGCTTAGCAGAGTGCTGTCTCATCCATTCACTCCCTTGTCAGTACAGTAGCTGCTGCTTGTTTTGGATTTGTCTGATATCATAGAATTTTTGTGGACCAAGAGTGAGCTTCACATGCAGGTCAAAAGAGAACCTATCTACCAGCCGTTTGGAACACATCCAGAAAGTTCCTTAGAAGTTCCCTTCCTTCTCTAGTGAGAGAGTCCATAGTCTATGACTGAGCCCAAAGAGCCCCACAGGAGCAGCAGAAGGTAGACTTTAACTAAATGTGTGAGTTGAGAAATCTCTGAGAAAGGCAGAAAATCATTTAAGAGTGAAAGTATCAAACTGAAGGGTGTGCCGAGTTCAGGGCTTATTAAGTCAGCTTATAATGTAGGCAGTCAGGTGATGTCTGTTTGATTTTTGTCTGATGATTTTGACCCTGATGTTCCCCAACACAGCAATGAGAGGGTAGCAGACGTCAGTCTCTAGACAGAACTTAGGAGTGAAACATTATACAATTGTGAATCAGGCTTAAATTCTGTGGCTAGTCTTTTAGATAGAGTTAACACGATGATAATTTGAGGTTATATATCTCCCAAGAGCAAGCAGAGGCAAAATATCCATCAACAGGTTTAAATACACTGGAGAATAGCTGCTATGAGCACAGTCCATGGGGCATGTTGACTTAATTTACTGGTTGTGTTCAACAAAAATTGTGCTTGAAAATAGAATATTAGTTTCCCTAGTTTCTGAACAGTACCTTTCATTAATATATTCCTTTTCTTCCAAGTTGCTTTTTGTTATAGGTTGAATATGGAGTGTCATCCATGGGCTAAGGTTTTAAATGCTTGCTTCCCAGTTGGTAACACTGTTTTGGGAGGCTATGAAACCTCTCAGGTAGAGCCTGGCTGGCAGAAGTAGTTCACCTGGGTTGGTCTTGGAAGGTGATACTGCTGGTCCTGAATTCCGTTTCCTAGTTGTCTGTGACACGAGGAGTCTCAGCTACATTTTCATGAAACTTTGAACTCTGCAAGCTTCTCTTTCCATGATGAGCCTCTTCCTCTCTCAAGCAGGGAGCCCACAAACTCCTCTTTCTCTGTCAGACATTCTGTCTCACAATGCTAAGGTAATAAACAGTCTTTGTGTTTTATGTGATGTCTAGGGTTAATGTGAAAGCTTATGTGTTCATTTAAAACATTCTTATAATATTCCAAATATATCTGTAGTTCTTTGGATCCAGAAATTTAAGATCTATACAATAAGGAAAATGTGGAGTGTTTCTATACAACAGCCTATAATATTGTAAAAAGCCACAGGGAGATGAACTGCTCATATTCATACATGTAGTTCAATTTAGAGAATTTCTTAAAAACATAGTATTCATCAATGGTTTTTGCATGATAGTATAGCATTTATTGAAGTGCTGTTTAAAAAATTTCTATTTTCAAAAGAAACTGCTAATATCTAATTAATTTGTTTTAGATAAAATCAAACACAAATCTTCTATGTTATACTGCTTTGAGGTAAACTTGATGCCCTAAAAAAATATAAAACACCAGCGGAAAAATTAAACATAAATATGGTAACTAATCATAAATTATAAGACATATTTAAGATATGTGAAGATAAATATTACTTTAAGTCAAGATATACTGTATGCTTAATGATATTAATTGAAACACATGAATAATTTGTTGAACATGGCTATTCTCAAGGAAATAATTGGTGATGCAAAGGATAAATTCATAGTATAAAACACAATTCCTACTCTAAAGGAAATGAGTCTCTTGCACATAGGATCTCATGAAATAAGCCCAAGAAAGATGTGAATGCTGTGGTCTGAGCTATTTCCACAGTCTCAAAGCCATCTAAAGCAGGTGATTCCTAAATTACTCATTCCTGTCCTGACTTCCCAGTGAGTTCCATTGCCATAGTTTTCATGCTTTCACCAATACCCTAGAATTTCACTTGACATTCTTCCAAGAGGTGGCATCACCTTCCAGAAGCAACTTAGCCTTGCTATTGTGCTTTTTGTTTGTGGAAAGCAGTTAATGGTTTCCCAATTGGCAGAAACCTCAAAGTTGCCTTCGGACACTCTCTTTCCTGTTGCGCTGCTGTTTAACCATCATGAAGCCTGTTAGGTCTTGCTAGTATGGAAGGCTAATGCTTCATTTCATCTTGGACTCCCTAATGGCTCATACTCCTACTGACTTCATTTTTTTTTGGTACAGGAAATGTCTTAATTGGTTTTCATCATCTCAGTTTCTTCTCTGTCAATTCCCTTCCACTCCTCTACCATCAGAATGGATTCATCTATAACACAGAATGACTCATTTCAGCCTCTACTTACAAAACCCTGATCTTCTACTTTTCAATGTTATGCTACCACAGAATGCTAAAGTACAACATAAATACTGTAAACACCGTAGTATAATAGGCACCAAGAAGAGAAGCTTCTGGGCTTAACTCATACATTTAGCAATAATTCAAGTAATAGCAACTGACCAGGTACATTCTCAGTACACAACAGGTTATAAGGACAGAGCCATGAACAATGCGAAGTCCCTTAAATTAGAGGCTTACAGTTTAACAGAGAGAAACATAAACTTTGAAAAAAATAATTGTATTTCAGAGTAGGGATACATACCCTCAAGAGTGCATGTGTGCATATTTATACATAAAATTTCAGAAGTAATCCATGTTGTGGGGAAAGCATGTTACAGGCTCAGAAGACTCATCTCTTCACTGAAATGATGTGAGACAAGAACTGAAGGCAGCAAATGAGTCAGGCTGGGTTCTAGGGAGGCCATTCTGGATATAAGGGAGAGCAAGTGCATGGGCCCCAAACTCATTTATCACTCTCTGTTTTGTCTAGCCTGCTGGTAAGCCTATGGGAAGAATGATTAATTATAATGGCTTACTTTTACTTTTTACTTTACACTTTTCATAGTTACACCTATGCTGAAATTATGCATGCATTTAAGCAGAGTGACCCTCTTTTCCAAGACACCATTTAGCTTGTTTGTCATGGGTCAACTTTGCATCTTCTTCTATGAAGTGTCCTCATTTGGTCATGGGTCACCTTACATCTCACTTCTCTGAATGGCTTGATTTTGTCATAGCATTCTGCACACAATTTGTATAAGGCAAAGCAGGGGATGAAATAAGTTATACTGTGTAGCTGGAGAATTTTTCTCCAGCTCCCACCGCCAAGTCCCGCCAGTCCCGGACCCCACTTATAAAATAAACACACAGACTCTTACATTATTTAAACTGCTTGGCCATTAGCTCAGGCCTATCATTGTCTAGCTCTCACTCTTATATTCAGCCCATTTCTATTAATCTTTACTTTGCCACATGGCTTGTGGCTTACCGGTACTTTACATCTTCCTTGTCTTGGCAGTGGCTCCAGCCGGTCTCCCTTTCCTTCCTCCTTCCTCAATTCTCCTCTCTCCTTGTCCTGCCTATACTTCCTGCCTGGTCACTGGCCAATCAGTGCTTTATTTATATAGAGAGATATCCACAACAATACTGCTATAGAACAGTCCCATTGTGCTACTGACATGCTTTTGACACTCTGGCTTGTCCACTTTACCCTTATGCAGGTGTGAGTTTACTGAAGTTCTGCCAGGTCTGGCTCACTACCATATTTAGGTGCTGTGAGAGCAGGACCTGTTAATGCAACATGGGCTCTGAGTACTTGTGAATACTCAGAGAATGCTATGATACCCCTCTGCTTCTGCCTGCCTGCTGTGTTCATTGACCCTCTGCTGTACCTTGCATATGCTCTACAAATTGCCACAGCATCATGCATGTGATTACTAACTTTCTGCAGCCTGTGCCTGCACATATTCCTGGACTGAGGGCTAGGGGGTGCCAGAATCCTGGGAGACCTGAAAGTAGACAGCATGGATTCTTCTCTATTCTATTTCATTGATGATGGATTTCCACCCATGCACCTATTGTGGGAAAAGAATGTGGGGCACACAGCAGTCCTATTGCCTCCTCTGTTCCTTATAATACAGTTTGAACTATGGTTGAATGAGTAGATGCTTTGTGTGCAGTCCAAGATGTTGCCTGCTGAGATAAAACAGTTTGTATGCATCACAGAGATTCAGAAAATCACACTGGGGCCCTATGGTTGTTCCACCATTTCAGACAGACATGATGACCCTCCTTTTGTCCTAGGATTTTGTTGGCTGACCCATTATTACTGCTATTGTCACTTATATGACTTTTATGTGGACTTGAACGGTCCTGGGACAGGTTATGTTAACCAGTTTAAACTTCTGCAAAGCAAACTATGGCAGTTTGGATGAGAAATGCCCCATACATGCTTGTATATAGTACTGTTTGGTAAGGTTATGGAAGTTTCAAGAGATGCAGCCTTGTTGGAGGAGGTATGCCCCTAGGGATGAGCTTTGAAGGTTTTTGTTCTCACCCCACTTCTGCTCTTTCTCTGCTTCCTTGTACGATCTAAATGAGACTAGCCAGGCTCCAGCTCCTGATCTAAATGAGACCAGCCAGGCTCGAGCTTCTGATCTAAATGAGACCAGCCTGGATCCAGTTTCTGATCTAATTGAGACTAGCCTGGCTCCAGCTCCTAATATAAATGAGACCTGCCAGGCTCCAGTTCTTGCCTGCATACCATGCCTTTCCAGCCACTGTGGAAACTAGATGTATTAGCTTTCTATTACTGTGTGAAACACCACAACTAAAACCAAGTTGGGGAGAGAGAGTTATTTCACGTTACACTTCCAGGGAAGTCAGGTTAAGAACTCAAAGCAGGAACCGAGGTCCTGGAGGAATGCTGCTTACTAGCTTGCTTCTCTTGGCTTGCTTAGTCTGCTTTCCAAGACCACCCACCCAGGAGTGGCCCCAACTCCTGTCGGATGGATCCACCCACATCCATCATTGATCAAGAAAATGTTCCATAGGTGAATCCAGTGGGTACAGTTTTTTTCAATTTATGTTCCTTCTTCTGAAATTACTTCAGCCTGTATCGAGTTGACATAAAAACTAGCCAGCACACTAACCCCCTGGAAAGGTAAGCCAATGTAACTTTTTTCTTTCTTAAGATGCTTTTGGTCATGGTATTTTATCACACAACAGAACAGTAACTAATATTCAAATTATACTTAAAATGTCAAGGGAGATAAATTACTTTTAATTTATCTGTTTTTTTATTAGCAAAGAATAGCAAAACATAAAGTCTGATCTTTTCAAAGAGTCATAATCATGCTCTGGAAAGGAAACACTAGGAGATAACATGAATTCAGCAGCTTTCCATTCTGAGCCACTGCTCTTTGTTATATCAGGTCAGTTTCTTTCTTGGAATGTTTTAGAAGCCCAGATCACTATAAGGAAAGCAGAAAGTCACTGGGACAATCTGGAAGCCAGACAACTCAATACTCAAAGTATATTGCTGTATTGGAGATGTGAATGGAGTTCATGGCGATCTGGGAGTTGAGACAAAGAATTCACAACAGGGAGTGTATGTAATTTCCAAGCTGTCTGGCCACCAACTCATTATTAAGGACACTTTCTGTTTCTCAACTTCTGAAGATCAATCAGAATATCTGTACAATGGAAAACATCCCACAAAAAGAAACTGGCATAGAAAGATGCTTGCAAAAATGTATTTTGTTGGAAAATAACATGCTAGGACTTGGTAAATTAGCAGTTTAACATGTAGTGCTAAAATATAGGAATAAATCAAGAAGCCTATTAAAATATAAAATAGATCATGGTACCCGCTGCTTCTAGTGACTGTTGTTTATAGGCCAGCTTCTGGGAGGCAATATGAGTTTTCCTACCAGAATGTTTCAAGCATAACTAGATGAGTGTAAAGTGACAGTCATTCATAAGGTCATGGGTGATAAGGAATTCTTTAAAGCTGGCTTCTCCTCTCAGTCTGGCCTGCTAGCCTCTTTATAGACCACTTCATCTTAATAATCAACACCCGGACTGAAGACAGGAGGCACTGCTGTCAAGTTCAGGCTGCTTCCAGACAGTGTGTCTGGTACAGATGCTCTCCCTCTGTGTCTACTTCTTCAGCTAGTTCAAAGACACTAGCATAAAACTAAAGAATTACAGTGAAAATGGAATTAGTCCTAAAAGGTCAAATTAAAGGCAATATATCCTGTGCCTAGTGCACCACTGTTCAAATTAAATTCACTGCCAGCATCTTAAAGTTGAATGATTACACAGGAAAAAAAGTCCCAGATTCACTTCTTAGAAATGGGGAAATTACAATGTTGGAGCTGCAGGCACACAAGAACATGGTCGGCTGTTGGTGAGCACCCTTTCAGAAGGCAGAAGTCTTCCACATGAGTGAAAAAACCCTTTGGCTTTGTGGCATTGCAGGCCTCCTTTATGTAGATGCCATAGATGTCTGAACTGTGAAGCTCAAATTATTGATGGCTAATTAGTATTTAGTTATTGCTTCTCTAAGCCACATGCCCTAATTATGTAGAACCAAGCACATGTCAGGTCCTTTCTCCAACTCTCTTTGCCCTGTGTTTGCAGTTCACTATCATAGATTAGTGTTTGATTGGACTCATTCTGGAGAGATGTGCAGGAGAGAAAGTGTATGCGCCTGTGCTCCTGGGAGTGTCTGTCTCAAATTGTCTCTTAGATGGTATGAGACCATCTAAAAATCTTGGGGGCAGAAAAAAGTTAACATTCTCTTCTGAATTGCTACAGCCTTTTCCCAGGGCCTTCTCTGGAGTTCATAATAACCTTTAGAAGCATGTATATCCTTTGACCTAGTAATTTCATTCCAGGAGACACATGTGGAAGAAACAAGCAGAAGTAGGCTCAACATATTTTTGTGATGGTATTCATAATTGTGAAAGGTAAAGGCAGAAATGATCTAAATGATAAAGAATGGCACACTTTATCATTGACTTAAACTATGTGGTCTCACTGATCTTTGCGACAGCAAGAACACTCAATGATAATATTATCCATAACATCATAAAATGGGCAAAGGCAGGGTGTGCTGATCCTCTAACAAACATACATTTTTGCTGACATACAGAAAACACCTCAATCTCTTCACAGAAATATTAATGGTAGTTATTTACAACAATGATTTTGTCACTGTCTTCTTTTCTATATTTTTAAATTTTGGACACAAATAATGAAGCTTGTTTTTCTGTTGCTCTGACAAAAAGGAACTTGGTAAAGAAAATGTGTATTTCATCTTATACTTCAAGTTCACAGTCCATCACTGAAGGAAGTCAGGGCAGGAACTCAGGAGGGCAGGAACCTGTGGCAGAGACCATGGAGGAATGCTGCTTATTGCCTCACTGCTTGGTTCATACTCATTTAATTTCCCTGTAGAGCCCAGGCCACCTGCCTAGGGATGGTGCTGCCCATAGTGGACTGGGTTCTTCCACATAAATCATCAGTTATGACAGTCTCCCACAGACATGGCCACAGGCCAACCTAATCCAGGCAGTTTCTTAACTGAAGTGACTCTAGCTTGTATCAAGCTGCCAATAAAAACTAACCAATACAAATAAATATGAATTTTATAATCACAAAATATTACATACTCTAAAATCTCCTTCTTGTGTTCATACTGAGTTTTCTGACAGATACTTCAACAACTAGAATTAGAACAAATAAGAGGATTGGAATAGCCACTAATTGATAAGAGAACCTGTCAAGAGCTGGGCTGCCAGACTTCAAACTGTAGTTCAGATACTAAACATATTAGGCTTGGCAAGTTCTCCTACATGCCTGTCTCCTCACTTGAAAACCTGTAAGCGTATACATGCTATAGGCCTATTTAAGATTAAACATGCTAATATTCTAAGTACTCCAAACAGTGACTTGTATGTTTTAAGTCCCCTCTACATGTTCATTGAATAGGTAAAGTAGATAATAAGGAGTCATGCAAAGACATTTTACTTTTTAGGTTATAAAGATTTGAAGTCATTATTTTGTTTCCTTTCAAGTTTTGAAGTGACTGAAGACAATTTGTTCTCTGTGCTTCATGGAGGGGTAAGAGTTACCAAAAGTGCTGGTGAAAACATACTGGGATATTTTATTCTGGGGCTTTCCCGACCCAGGCAAGGGATGATTGTTTAGATTTTGCCAGGCAGCTCCAGCTGAGAGTGATACAATTCAATAGACATTGAAGTGAGAGGTGATTGAAAATGGAGGGTCACCTTTAACTCAGATCAAACAGCATTCTCGCCATGTCAAATTCTTCTAGAAATAGAGAAATTTGTCATTCCATAGGGGAGCTCTTGACCAAATAACCTTTAAAAATTTAAGAGATCATCAGAGTCAAGTATGAAGTTAATATACATGTCCCAGTCAATGGGAAATAGAGTCTTTTATTATAAAGAAGATGTATATTATCTTACCCAAAATATACATGGATCTGAGGCATCCTAGCCTTAAGGATGTTAGAGCAATAACCCCCAATTCAGCTGATAAGTTATTGACATACAATTATTTTAAAATAGAAGATAGCTATATCAGACCTAATAACTTAGATAATTAAGACATTTATATTTAAAAACTCCCAGGCATATGCATTCTAGTTTTAATATTTGGAATGTTGCCTCATTGCTGAACTTGTAGCAATTTGGCTCATGTTCCCTCAGTCCCCTCACAGATTGGGAGACAAGTTTAACTGTGGGGGACTGCAGCTGGTGTGTCTACCTCAGCACATTGGCTAGCTCCACTGGATTTTTAAAATAGTTAATAGCTTTTAAAATGTTCTGCAATGAACATTGTGTTGGTAAATTGCCATGTGCTATTTGGGCTTGATGAAAGCAGACCCCTGGAGCAAGAAGCCTTCCTTCACAGTCTCCAAAACTCCCTGTTCTGGGCAGGCTGGTCCCTTAAGTCTGCCACAAGAAGTAAGGAAAAGCAGCAAACAGCTAAGGATGTTAAAATGTGTCCTTGAGGACAGCTAGAAGATAAACTGTCTCAAAACAAGGTTACCATTGATTATAATATAAAGATGTTCACAGTGGGAACAGCAAACTTGAGCCGACCTTCTGCCCAGCACCCTCTAATGGGAACTCAGGCTGCCTGTCTCGGCTTCCCCAGTCAGTTTCTTCTGGGTGATTGCACACACCTTATTTGATGGTGCTATCTATCTGCTGGTATTTGTTTTCAATTGGAAGCCTCACCTAGGGGGATATTCTGATCTGCTTAGGACCCTCCACTGTGAACTCCAGCAGATAGTTTAAATGGGGCTTCAGTGGTCAATTTCTGTGGGAAGGTTGTAAGCCCCCAGTCTGATGATGTTACCTTATATTTTCTCTCTCCATTTGGCTACTCCAGTGGTCTCTGATGGATACTTTGAGCATCTGTTCTGATGATGTTTTATTGTTTATCTGCTGCTCCTCTCTATTTGTGACTTGATATTTAGCTTTTTATTTTTTACTTGGTTTATTCTTAATAAGCTCACCTGTTCAAAATGCATAGCTAAACCCTCACACTGTCAATGGAAACTTTTTCATGCAATTAAAACACCAACTAAATATTCCTTTCATATATATGATATATGATTTTATTTTATTATATATATGGATATTTTGCCTCCATGTATGTCTGTGTACCACTGTGTGCCTGGTGCCTGAAGATGCCAGAAGAGGACATTAGATCCCCTAGAACTGGAGTTACAGACCCTTGTGAGCCACAGTGCGGGTGCTGGGAATGGAACCTAAACCCTCTGAGAAGCAACAAGTACTGTTAACCATTGAGCCGTCTCTCTAGCTACTTTATATATTTCAAAGCTGGCTTCAGTTTTGTCTATGGCTTTTATAATCAGCCCTATGAAATATTGAATGTTTACTTGTTTGCCTATTGCTAAGTTTTCTCTGGAAGAATAGATGGGTCCTGAACACAAGTTTTCCCTACTGTCTGTACGTCTGGCACTCAGTCCAGATTTTGGGAAGAAGATATTTGAGAAAAAGAAACTGGACACGTATTGAGTTATTAATATGTTTTGATTTATTCTAATGCATAGGAGACATTAGCTCATTATCTTCAAAATAGCTATCAAAAGCAAAAACGATTTCAGTTTTTAGAGACTGCAATTTTTAAAAAAATATTTTTATTTTATAATTAATTTAATTTTACATATCAGCCATGGATTTCCCTGTCCTCCCTCCTCCCACCCCCAGTCTTTCCTCCTAACCCACCCCCCATTCCCACCTCCTTCAAGGCAAGGTCTCCCCTGGGGATTCAACCCAGCCTGGTAGATTCAGTTGAGGTAGGTCCAGTCCCCTCCTCCACACACTAAGGCTGAGCAAAGTGTCTCAGCATAGGCCCTAGGTTCCAAAAAGCCAGCTCATGCACCAAGGGCGGTTCCGGTTCCACTGCCTGGGGACCTCCTAAACAATTCAAGCTAATCAACTCTCTCACTTATCCAGAGGGCCTGGTCCAGTTCCATGGGGGCTCCTCAGCTATCGGTTCACAGTTCATGTGTTTCCGCTAGTTTGACTATTTGTCCCTGTGCTTTTTCCAATCATGGTCTCAATGTCTCTTGCTCATATAATACCTCCTCTCTCTCACTGATTGGACTCCTGGAGCTCCACCTGGGGCCTGGCTGTGGATCTCTGCATCTGCTTCCACCAGTTCCTGGATGAGAGTTCTATCATGACAGTGAGGGTGTTTGGCCATCTGATCACCAGAGTAGGTCAACTCAGGCACTCACTCGACCATTGCCAGTAGTCTATAGTGAAGGTATCTTTGTGGATTTCTGGGGACCTTTCTAGCACTCTGCTTCTTCCTATTCCCATGGGGTCTTCATTTATCATAGTGTCTCTTTCCTTGTTCTCCCACTCTGTTCCTGATACAGCTGGAACTTCTAAGCTCTCTTTTCCCCGACCCTTGCCCTCCATTACTCCCCCTCACCCCCAGTTTGCTAATGTAGATCTCATCCATTTCTCTGTTGCTGGGCAATCCCTGTGTCTTTCTTAGGGTCCTCTTTACTAGGTAGCCTCCCTGGAGTTGTGAGTTGCAGTCTGGTTACCCTTTAAAATGACTCTATGATACCATCTTACACCCATCAGAATGGCTAAGATCAAAAACACTGAAGACAGCTTATGTTGGAGAGGATGTAGAGCAAGGGGAACACTCCTACACTGTTGGTGACAATGCAAACTTGTACAGCCACTTTGGAAATCAATATGGTGCTTTCTTAGAAAATTGGGAATCAACCTCCCTCAAGACCCAGCTATACCACTCTTGGGTATATACCCAAGGAATGCTCAATCATACCACAAGGACACATGCTGTGGGATGGTCTGTATGTCAAATGTGTTGCTGATTGGTCAATAAATAAATCACTGATTGGCCAGTGGCCAGGCAGGAAGTATAGGTGGGACTAACAGAGAGGAGAATTGAGAGAACAGGAAGCTGGGTGAGGGAGACACTGCCAGCCGCCACCATGACAAGCCGCATGTGAAGATCCCGGTAAGCCATGAGCCACATGGCAAGGTATAGATTTATGGAAATGGATTGATTTAAGCTGTAAGAACAGTTAGCAAGAAGCCTGCCACGGCCATATAGTTTGTAAGCAATATAAGTCTCTGTGTTTACTTGGTTGGGTCTGAATGGCTGTGGGACTGGCGGGTGAGAGAGATTTGCCCTGACCATGGGCCAGGCAGGAAAACTCTAGCTACAGACACATGTTCAACTATGTTCATAGCCACATTATTTGTAATAGCCAGAACCTGGAAACAACCTAGATGCCCTTCAACAGAAGAATGGATAAATAAAATGTGGTACATATACATAATGGAGTACTACTTAGCAGAGAAAAACAATGACATCATGACGTTTGCAGGCAAATAGATGGAACTAGGAAATATCACCCTGAGTGAGGTAACTCAGACTTAGAAATACAAACATGGTATATACTCACTCATAAGTGGGTTCCATAATTTTACCAACCATTGCCACTAATGAGGCATTGAGTGGTCAGATGCATGAGCCTATGGGGGACATTTCTTATCCAAACCATCATACTTTGCATTCTGGGACAGACGATGCTAATCTTGTCAGCAAATAAACATGGCTGTGTCTTGTTATTTTCTCTCCAACAACAGGTACTAAACTGGGTTTGACCTACAGGTTGAATTTGGCCAACCTCTTTTGTGTTGTAGACTTCCTTTGTGGGTGACAACATTCTCTAAGATTCTTCCAAGAAGGATTTAGACTGAAATTGGGATAAAATTTTGGAAGGCAAAGTTGTAGCAATATCCCCTGAAAGTCTGGAGTTCTCTGATGCTTGGAGACAAGGGGAGAACCAAGAGGGAAGTTCTGGCCCATGCACCAGGGTGCCCACTCTCCTGGGTGCCCACTCTGCTGGGTGCCCACTCTGATGATCTGCTCTGCTCACTGACGGCTACCTCCTTGACCTCAGACAGCTGTGAGATACTACTGTGAATATTCAGCAATGGCAATCTTACACTAAACTAGTCCTGTGTCTTCTTCTCCTATACAGCCCATGGATGCTAAGTTTCCAAATATTAAGGGCTAAAACAGCCCATGCTGTGCTCGTGAGTGATTTTCTCATTCTTTTTGAGTTTTCTCCAGAGCCTCTGAGCCCTGGTTAAGATCTGGATCCTGTAATAAGTTCCTTCTGGTTTCCTCATGGATCCTGGCTGTTCCTAAATGGCAGAGTTCAGAACAGTGCAAAGCTTTCTGAGGCTAATGGCCAAGGTTTGTTTCTTCCATAGTGTTTATCTATGGTATCTGTTCACTTTATCAACTCCAGCTTATTAACTTCCTGATTATGTCTTAGAATGACTTTTGTTTTCATTATTTTGTAATTGATACCAAACTAGAGATGCTATTTGTTCCCCATTTTGGGCGTGGCTGTGGTGGGTAAGGGTTCCCATGTGTGTGGGCATGTGTGTGTGTGTGTGTGTGTGTGTGTATGTGTGTGTGTGTGTGCATGCATGTGGAAGCCCAAGGCTGATGTTGAGAATCATTTGTGATATTTCTTCCATATTATTCATTGAGACATTTTCTGTTGATCAAACCTATAGCTATCCTATGTGGTAAGAGTCAGAAGTCAGCTTGCTCTGGGATTCCCCTATTTCTGCCTTCAAAAGCTAGATTTACAAGCAGGTCATCATACCCACAGGACATTTACATGGTTCTGAGCACAAGCTACAGCCCCCACACTTGCTTGGCAGAAGCTTCACCCACTAAGCCTGACAATTTCTGATGAAAGAATTGGAACAAGTCATTGAGTAAGACACTCAGATATGCTTTTGCAAATAGCTAATATGGCAGGGAGGCAGCCAATTCCACAGTCTGTGGTGTAAGTGTTTGACTTTGATTTCAGTCTTCTCACCCTTCAGGACTGAGCAAACTACATTTCAGGCTCTCTGTTGTTTCTTGTGCTGAGAAGGGAATGTTTGGGGATGTTGGATTAGATGTCAGATTAGATGATGTGTGGAGCTGTAGTGGCTGAGAGAGACCTTTCACCTGTGACTCCACAGTGGTCTCTACTCAACACCTGATCTGGCTTGTCATCGCACAAACTGTCCCTTCCCAGCCCCGCACAGCAGGGTGCTCCTCCTGTGAAGTCTTCTCTGGTCCTTTCAGCTACAATTTCTCTCCACATAATCCGATAGGATACTTGATTGATCTCTGATCAAACAGACCACTAGTAATATTTCATAGTATAGCAGTTAAAAATGGACTTCAAATCTTAGGATTTATATGTTAGAGTTCCTTCATATTTATAAACTTTAGAAACAGTTTCTCTTTTTTCTTTTCACCAACTTCTTGAACTCTAAAATATAGTGGTACTCACTTGTCTGGAATATTAACACTCTGGAATACAAGCTTCCATTCTTTACGTGCTGTTGCTTAAGTTTTTTCTTTCCCATTTTATGTGTGTACTGTGTGGATGTGTGTATAGATATGTTTTATGTGTGTGTGAGAACATACGTTTGGGAACATGTGTGTGTTTAAGAGCATGCAGATGTCAGGAATCATCCTCAACAATCTTCCCACCTTCTTCACTGAGGCAGGGGCTCTGAATCAAACCCAGAACTCACTGATACGCCTAGTCTAGTTAACTGGTTTGATCTGGGAATTCCCTGTCTCTACCTTCTGGGGCTGGAATTACAGGTGGGATGCTGCGTCCCATTGGTATTTGCATGTGCTCTAGGGATGCAAGCTTTGATCTTCGTGTGTGTGTGCAAGGAGTTGTTTACCTATGAGCAACCTCCAAATCAACAGTTGGCTGAAGTTTATTCCACAGGTATATGAATCTGCTCCGAGAAAGTCTTCTGGTTTATTATAACTATATAGGGCTTTGATGCATGTAGTATATTTCCAATTATTCTTGGCGAGTGAATAAATATTGAAATATACTGAGTGGATCAGACAAAAATGCTTCTTCAGAGAGAAACAAAACAAAATGCTCAGTTATACTTGCTTACTATAGACATGGATGGATTTAAGGTTGCAACATTTGAAGGTATGTACATTGGCATTCCTACCAAATGTTTAGACTGACAGTACTATGAACTGTAAAGATCTCTAACTGACCTCCTGCTCTGTTCCCTGGCCTTGCCCTCAGAACTTAGCTCTTACCCACTCAGGGTTAACCCTGCTGGTGTCTGTTTGACAAAAGAAAATGAATGTGCTTATTCCTAAATAAATGAGAAACCATGGCTAGATTTCCCCCCACACACCCCAAGAGATATTTTTCTATGTCTGACTTCAGGCTTCTTTCTTGAAATGGGAAGAGAAGTCCTCACAGTGAATGTTTTACATTTATATTGGCTGCTGCTGACATGTGTCTTAATTCACAGGGATGTGATGCTGTGGCTATGAAGCTGACATCCAAAGAAATGATGTGAAATGGGAAGCCTGACAGTCTCTGCCTTCTCCCCTGCCCTGTGAATGATAATGATTTCACAGTGGAGACAGATACGGACATTCTTTTGTTGTCAAATGCAGGTACAAATGTGCCCACAGGTATGTTAGAATATTTTCCCTTTGTTTTTCTCTAAGCTTTAAATAATGTAGCTCCTTCCAATGGTATCTTAATATTCACAGAAAGTGGGATGACAGGAAAAACCAAGGTTTGTTCTGTCCTGGATTTAGAAATAATTGCACAAAGAAACCTCTGGAGCTGAAGCAGCAGTGGCAGATGTGGACTGTCGTCCACAGCTGGAGGAAGGTCCGTTTCTCTGTTTCGTTTCTGTCTTCCCCTCCTTTTCATCGCCACCCTCTTTCCTCTGTCTCCCACTTCCTCCCTTTTCTCTTCAACGTCCTTTTGTTTTCCTTCTTAATCCTTTCTGTCTTCTGTACACCTGCCATTCTTTTCTTCCTCTCCTTTTATCGTCTTTCTTTTTCTTTTTTCAAGTCCCCATTTCTTGTGTTCCTTTTTATTTAATAATCTGTCCTTAGTAGGAAAGAAGCCATGTGTCACCCTGCCTCCTTTCAGTGAATAAGCATAGTGTGTAGAGATTTTTTTCACCTCAGTTTCAGTATCTTGTTGAGACCGTTTGATAACTATGGTGGCCTTGGCCTTCCCTTTCCTTCCCTGTTCACAGTGTGCCCCATTAGAATGATGGAGTCGATTTCTGTTTCCCAGAGTGTAAACATCACATTGAACCCCACTATGTTTCATTCTTCACTTTGTGTTACAGCTTTATGACTCATAAATAAAGCTCCACAAGCAGAGTTAAAACCCATGGAATAAATATGTAGCATGTCCAACATGGGGTTCGCATCTCCTAAGGAGGGAAATATTTGTTGACATAATGCACTTTTCATAGTGTAATTTCATTTTTGTTTATGGGCATAATTGTATTTCTCCATACTGATTTGTCAACATAGATTTACCATATTTAACTTAGTTATTATGGAATCACCATGCATTTCATGAAGAAGGGCAGTATGGGATTACCTTAGAGAAATTGTCATTTTACTTAGGAGCCATCTGCCTAGAGTTAATGGATGGCTAGAAGTGGCGGCAGCAGCAGCATTCAGGTTATATATTGCTAGTGAAAATAGTCAGGTTGTTTATTATCAGCGCAGGCTGTCAGAACACCAGTAAGTTGTGGGTTGATAAGTTGTGCTGACTGCAGATGACAATACGGTGAATTTGAGTCTGAGCTCCACTGCCACAGTGATTTAAGTTCAAATGCAGTCTCTGCTTCCTAGCTGGTTTAATTCCCTGGGCTTCTATTTCTACAAATGTAAGAATATGCAAAATAATAAAACAAAGCCTTCCCTAAGAAAAAGAATTAAGAAAGTGACATTTTAAGTATGTGATAGATTTCAGTTGTATTTGTGTTGTTATTCAACATTGCTCTGAATGCAGTACTTATAACTAGAGTTCCTCTGCTCTTCTTTGGTGTTCAGGGAATCTGTTTCTTAACTGAAGATTGGAATAAGTATTTTTTATTGTTTGCTTTTTTTTTTTTTTGTTCTTTATGTTTGTTTTTTGTTTTTGAGACAGGGTCTCCTTACATAGCCCTGGCTGTCCTGGAAATCATTTTATGGACCTTGAATTCCCAGAAATCCATCTGCTTCTGCTTTCTGAGTGCTGGGATTAAAAGTACTTGCTATCATTCTCCATTGAAACAGGTGCATTTTTTAGTCACTGAGAAAAATACAGTGCAATCCTGGAGAGTAAGTCACATAGACAAAGATCTTTGTTGTCCCAAGTGATATGAAACTATCTTAGGCCATCTATTCACCATCCACTCAGACAGACAGCCAGTCATGTATTCATATATTTATCTATTCACCCATCCATCCATCTATCTAGTTTATCGTTTTTGGATGAGATCCACTTGGTAAACCTCATGTTCATCAGAGAGATCTCCTCAAGGTTAAAGGCACACTTATTAGGACCATCAGAATTTTCTGCTGCATTTTTAGTCTACCGAGGATGCAGAGAATTATTGATAGAGGAGACAGCCTGCATCATAAACCAATAAAAGGAGTATGATTATGTTGGTGGAGAGAGGTGGCACATCAAACTTTCCTCCAGAAGAAGCATTTATGGACTAACCTGCTCAGAAGGAGGACATGCCTTGATGGTGCAAGGCATATAGTTAGAAAACAATTTGAAAATGACAGAAGTCTTCAGAAAATAGACAGATATTTCCCATGTGTAACAATACAATTTATCATTATTGCTTTGTTCATTAGAGTAATTCAAGGTCATGATATAAAGAATGCCGAGAACGTGCTGCTGCAGAACTGTACATTTTCCAACTGTGGCTTCATTGTTAACATGCAATCCTTCCTTTCTTCTGCCTTCTGTTCCTTCCTCTACCTTCCTTCTTTACTTTGAGGACACATTCATACTTCTTCTCATAGGGAACCCAAGATCAGAATCTTCTGCTAGAAAAGCCCCTGTTATTGTACAGCTGTTATTTGGCAGACAGAATTGAGTTCTTTGTATACCTGGACATCTTGGTGTAAGTGTTGCTATTCTTTTATTCAGAGAAGTTAGAAGAGATTTGTGGCTTCATCCACCATTTAAGAATAAGTAGAAGAGAAAATTATCAAAGACCGATGAATGGCTGCTTGCATTAGAGCTAAAGAAAAGGTTTTTTTTATTACTTCTTTTCTTTTCTGAGATCATAATATACTTATTATTATTATTATTATTATTTTTTTTTTTTTTGGTTTTTCGAGACAGGGTTTCTCTGTGTAGCTTTGTGCCTGTCCTGGAACTCACTTGGTAGCCCAGGCTGGCCTCGAACTCACAGAGATCCGCCTGGCTCTGCCTCCCGAGTGCTGGGATTAAAGGCGTGCGCCACCACCGCCCGGCTATACTTATTATTTTCCCCTCCCTTTCCCTCTGCCAAATCCTCCCATATATACTGCTCCTTGCTCTCTTCCGTGGCCTTGTTTTATTAATTGTTGTTACATTCATATATGTATATATGCATGTATATACAAAAATATTCCTATATCCCACCCACTCAGTCTGTTTTATATTACTTGAGTGTATGTTTTCAGGATGACCATTTGGTATTGGATAACTGATTGGCATGTGCTTTCCATTTCTCCCACTTTCAGCATTCCTTAGTTGCCTGGTGTTCCTTGTGTGGATTGAGGCTTCCTGGGTCCCGTGGCAACCCCAGTCTACTCTAACGTGTGGGTGTTGTTCTTGTTCTTGAGCAGAGGGAGTTTTGCAACAAGAGAGCATTTGCTTTCACTCATTAGCTCTGTTGTAATATCTGAAGCTTTCTGATTAGACAAGAAGTTATGCAAGTGACTAGAGGGGGCTACTGACTGAAGGTAGCCAACTGCCTTGGAAGGAGCTGTCTCCAAATGATTGTTCAGACCTGGGAGATGGTGAACGGGGCTTCCCATGAGAACAAAGTGGAGGACAGGGACAGGGAAAGGTATGAGCTGTAAATGGTATTTCCTTTGAGGTTGTCACCAGAATCAGAGTTAAAATCTTAGTCATGCAATCCGTTTTTTAAGCAGTAACTCTGAGCAAGAAGGACCTGGAGAAAAGAGTAGGGTGAAGGAGACTTGAAAGCTAAGAATTATGACACAATTCAAATCACTGGTGAGTGGAATATCTCACAATGAAAGGGCTGTCTGCTATTGTGAAACACTGGGACAAAATGTGGCCAGTGCTTTATGTGTCAGAGGAAACAGCATCTCTGTTCATTTCTTTTAAAGTGGAGACTATACAAGAGTACTTTATGTTTGAATTTTTATGTGCACCATACAACCTAACTACTTCATTAATGAACAGTAAACTGGCAGTTTTTAGTATAGTCTGTCCATTAGATGTTGTCTGAAAAATACATCTCCTGTCCACTTGACACACCCTAGAGTCACCTGAGAGGATATCTTGATAGCTTGAAGAATTGACTAGTCAAATTGGCCTGATTGTCTTGATTCAGAAGGACCTAGCCCACCTTAGGTAGCACCATTCACAGGCAGTAGAAAGTCCTGAGTGGTAGAAGGATACTAGCTGAGGATAAGCTACAAGCAGCTTGCAAGCAGCAGCCTCCATGGTTCCTGATGTATATATTTGGTTTTGAAGTGAGTTCCTTGAGTTAACACTGTGTGGAATAGCAGCCAGGCTTTCCTTCAAGTCTCTGTCCTGTCTGGTTTGAATGATGTACTGTGACCTGGAAATTTAAGCTAGATAAAAATTTTCCTTCCTTAAGTTGTTTTTGGTGCTAGTGTTTGTCAGAGCAACTGGAACACCCCTATTTTGAGCTTCATCAGAAATAGTTTTATCAGTATGAATCTTGATTTCATCTGCTTAGAGAATGGTCCATGTTCTGCCTGCAGCTGGCCTATGCTGGGCATGAATGAGGAGCCAAGAAAAGTTAATGGTGGCCATACACACATACAGTTTTGTAAGAGGAATCCACAGCTACAAGCTCTGGCAACTAATTTATTCATTTCTCATCCCATGTAGTCTCTGAGCACTTTACAAGGCTCCAATGCTTGTTCACAGGGCTCAGAACCTGGCAATGTTCATGCTTTGTGACTGTGCATACCTAAGCAAGGCAAACCCAAATGGTTTTCTTTCTCCCTATTTTCTAAAACATTTTTTTCTTTTCCTTTATTCTTCTCTCTCATGCAATACATCCCAACCACAGCCTCCTCTCCCTCTCCTTCTCCCAACTCTCCCCACCTCTCCTTTCTTCCAGATCTACTGTTATTATGTTTTTCTTCAGAAAAGAGCAGGCCTTCCAGTGATATCAACTGAACACTACATAACAAGGTTCAATAAGACTAGGTACAAACCCTCATATAAAGGCTAGACAAGGCAACCAGTAGGAAGGAAATGGTTCTGTACTCAGACAAAAGAGTGAGACAGCCCTACTCCCATGGTTAGGAGTCCTGCAGCAGGGTACCATCTGTCAGCTCTTCTAAAGCTTTTTAAAAATGAACATATTCTTCACTGAAATTTCAGAGTTTGAATCTTTGTTTCAGAGTATTGGTATTAGGATCAAGCAAGATAAAAGATGAAGTTCTTCAAACTTTGCAGGAAAGTTGAACTCAGTGAGACTAGCAGCACCTGTTCATTCCAGTCTGTCTTTCCTGAATGAGCTAAATAACAGCAGGAAGGCGGTTGGATGCAGACAACACTTTGGGTCTACATAAATTAGGCTGTGTCAGAGAAGCACGGGGCTTTTGCCTTTATGGATAAGAACCTGTGACCTATTTTTTTTTTTCCTGGAAAGTTGTGAACAAACTGTCTATTTACCCCAGACAGGGAAATGATGAAGACCAATATTGGTGGAAATATTAAGGAACTCTATGTAGTTAAAAGGGAGGTTTATTTTGGAGGTTAACTTACAAGTAAAGGGATAGGTTTACAGGATCTGGGAGAGGTGAAGTGCAGTCCAGCAATGTTCTCTGGAGAACTCTGCTTGGTCTACCATGCAACATCCAGGCTTACCAGGAACCAAAAGGGCCGGCACATCCCATCCGGATCTCGGGTCTTAAGGGCTCTTGTCTCGCCCTGCCTCAGGGGCAGGCCATAGGTAGGTGTGACAGTTACTGGGGGTAGTACTTCTAGGTCAAAACTGGAACAGCTACCCACTACAGACCAGAGACAAGTCCATTCAAGTCTGAACCAGTGAGTTCATTAGTTACTTTCAAGTGTAGGGGACCAGTTCGCACACTTATTTACCCCAGAAACTCTTGAGGAATGAGGAATAAGAGACTTAGTTAGAAACAGAGGGAGGGAAAAAACACAGGATAGACTTGGATGGGCCTGAATTCTTATCCAAACGGGCCCAGAACTTTATTCCAAAGAACTATTTTCCAAAGAACTTTATTCCAAAGGTCTATTTATAATAATGCGAAGGGGTGGAGCCAAGGACCTCTCCCTTGCTAGTTACAGTTACCTGGTAGCCAGGCCCATGGTCCAAACAAGTTCTTATACAGTCCTGCTGGGTACAGCCACTAGGAAACCTAGTGGGCTCCAACATGCAGGACAATAGGTGACTTAAAGGCCCTGGTCACTGACAGGCCCAGCTCAGCATGAGTGAGGACTTATGACAGCTGCATTCTTACAGACACCCCATAGGCAGCTCCTCTTAGAGGGTCTCCTCTCCTCAGAAACTGTTGACTGTTTATGTAACCTTAGGGGGAGGATATTGTGTCATGTGCTTTTTTGAGCTTCATAAGTTCTGTAAGCATCAGGGGTTTTCTGAGCTTTATATGTTTCCTCCCTCCCTCCTGGAAGAAAAGTTTCACTTTGGAGGAAACAGCTACACAGCAGAACTGGAACACTGTATCAGAGGGGACTGCAGCAAGAGTCAGAGCAGGAAAGACCCAAGGAAAATGTAACTATTAGCTGTGGGAAGGGCATGATAGAAAGTCAATATTGGCCATGTGCATGACCCACATCTGTGGTGAGAAGTAGGCAGAAGGCAGTGGCAGTGCCTCTCTTCCCTGTGGCAAAGAACATGAAAGCACACCAGGACCAGGAAAAGGAGTTGAGAACACTTGCCTTTTTGACACTTTCAGATTTAGAGTTCCTCAGAAATCAATCCTCATCCTCCATAGATGGATGAAATTAAAGATGAACACATGGAGAACTGGAAGGCCAATGAAAGCAGAGTGGACAAATGGCACCTTCAAAAACTAGGAACACAAGAAGTGCTGTCTAGTAGCTCAAAATGAATTCAGTGCAAGTGCTTTTGATTTAATTGGGGGTGAGTCTGTGGGTTAGGAAACCAATTAAGCTTTACATTGCTAAAGTTCAGAACAAATACTGAAAGCAAGAGTTCTGAAAAAGTTCTGTTATGGGGGTAAAGCTTCAGACATTTGGATGTATATGTAAATAAAAGAGAAACAGTTTCCAAGATGAAAGATCTGGGAAACAGAGAGAAAGGGACAGATTGAGACTGAGGAGTCAATGATGAGGAAAGATGGGTCCACATCTGTGCTTCGGATAAGAAGACCTCATCATTGCCCACCAGGAGAAAGACCCAGAGTGCTTTCCTCTCTTCAGTCTGCAATGCTTGGGCCTAGAAGGATCTAGAGTTATCTACTATAGCTCATATGAAGAAAGTACTACAGATCACAGCGAGACAACAGAAGGCCAGTGAAACCCTTATCCAGCAGAACTCAGCTGGAGGAACAAGCAGGTCAGCTCAGATGTCATGTCCCTTGAGGACATGCAAAGCAGAAGAGTTTCTAAGGAGAAATGAGAAACCAAGCTATGAGGCACAAAATGGAGTAGAAATTGAACAATGAACTATAAAATCAATGAATGCTATGCACTTATTTACATATAGCATTTGCAATGAGGAAGATTGATGACAAAAGGCACATTTTATGGAAGAAACAGACCAGCCAAAAACTAGTCTGTGTTGAATAACCCAAAGTTTGCAGAAGAAACAAACCAAAATTGTGAAATATATAAGAGGATTTTGGTAAGAATACAAATAGAGTTACTTCAATATACCTCTTTTTAAACTGTGGATACCTTGTCCAGAAAAATAAGTAATAAAATAAAAATATGAATGCAATTAATATAGGGAGGCCTTTTGATGTCTTTTGAAGGAATATGCCTTACTCTGCATTATCATAAATCATTAAAAATAATTGAATATGTACTTAGACATAGGATATCTTGGAAATAACAAATTGTACAGAAGACTACCTTTTCTGATCATACTATAACTGTTAAAGAAATTGAACAAATTAATTATTAGACATAAGGAACAAGTAGAATGAAGATAACCCCAAAACATTCAGTTCATAAAGCTAAGAGTAGATTTCTAGGTGATTGGTGAAGGAAACAAGAAACTGGAAGGTTTCTGTGTGCTGCTTTGGAAGCAGTGAGAATTGCTGACAGAATAAAGCTGCATTCAGGGACAACGAGAGAATTTCATGTGTTAGCAATTTTTAGAAAGGAACTTATATCATTCTTCAGTTCATTTCTGTAATAAAGACCATGATCAGAAGTAATTTAGGGAAGAAAAGAATTTGTTTAGATTACACATCCTGAGACATAGTCTGTTGAGGGAAGCAAAGACAGGAATTTAAGACAGGAGCCTGGAGGAATTTTGTGCAAGGTACAAGATATGGTTCTAGTTTCTTTCTTTCTTTCCTTCTTTCTTTCTTTCTTTCTTTCTTTCTTTCTTTCTTTCTTTCTTTCTTTCTTTCTTTCTTTCTTTCTTCTCTTTTTTTACATGTATGACCAGCAACGTTTGTTGACAATGCAGCCTTATCTTCAGAGTACATTTTGGCCTCTTTGTCGAAAGTTAAGTGAATGTGGGACCATGGACTTATGAATGGCCACCCTACCAACAGCAATCTATAGGTTCAATTCAATTCCCATCAAAAACCTCAATGTATTTCTTTGCAGAAATTAAAATAATACTGTTAAAATTCATATGGCACTCTAAAAGAACCAAGATAGACAAAAGATCATGAACAATGAAAAATGCGACTGGTGGCATCACTATCCCTAATTTCAAATTATACTACAGATCCATAGTAATATAAACCACATATTACTGGAAAAAAACAACAAAAAAACAGACACACTGATCAGTATAACTCAGTAGAGGACTCAGATATTTACAATTTTATTTAAGCTAAAATAGCCCATAGTATAGGATAGAAGTGTTCCCATTTTATTTAGAAAGATAGGATAATATTAACAGCAAAACTTGATAATGAAGCTATAGTCTAAAGAATGAAATATGCTATGCATATAAACAAAGTCAAAATTTAAATTGAATAGGCTATTAGGAAAGCGAATTCCATGATTTATCAAAAATTATAACAGAATAGCTAAATACTGCTAATGTTACATATTAAATATACACTTATATCAAAAAATCTGCTTCTACAAAAATACATTTACAATACCCAGTAGCCATTTTATTATAATTTTTAAAGTTATGGAAGAAACCAAATGCAATAAAAATCTGTTTTAAAATAAATGAGAGACTAGAGAGATGTCTCAATGGTTAAGAGTGCTTCTTGTTCCTGCAGAGTTCAGTGCCCAGGACCCAAGTCTGGTGGCACACAAATGCCAGTGATCCCAGCTTCAGCAGACCAGATGCTCTTTTCTGGACTCCTTGGGCACCTGTGTGCAAGTGTCACACACACACACACACACACACACACACAAATAATACAAATCTTTTTTTGAAATAACAAGTATCTTAAATATTGACATGCAAACATAACATTAACATTGCTAAAGTCAGGGCTATGGAAGAAGACCCGTTCCTGCTATTTATTCCATATTAACTTCAAGATGTCAGAGAAGGAAGGGAGCCAGGTTTCTAGTGCATGCCGTAAGAAGGAAAGGGTTTGTTAACTTCTCAGGGATTTGATGATTTAACACCATTTCTTCTGCTAAAATGTGATTGCATGTCTAGAAAGTCAAGGAACAAAACAGTAGAACAAATCTGTTAAGGTGGCAATAAACATGCCCTCGAACCTATCGATTGGCATTTGCAAGTGGGTGTGGCTGTTCTCTGAATGATGATGATTAAAAGCTACCTAATCTATCTCAGCAAACAATTTTGCTCTGAAAGATACAAGACTTACATCCAAAAGTTAAGCAGTCTGATGTATCCCAGGCTGAAGAGCCAAATACTTCAATTTCACAGATGATAAAGTAGAATAATATGGAAGTTTTAACTCTCCCCAAGATGAATACATGAAATGAATGCACTTGATATTAGAGCCACAAGTGTGATTTCAGGAAAAAGTTTATTAATATTAATGCACTTTAACATATATATGCATTATACATAACACATATTTATATAACATGTCTAATTAAGATACTTGAATATGTACACTCAAACATGTGGATGTTTGTAAACACAAATATGCATGTGCAAATATGTATATGTGTGTAAATATGTATACATGTACATATAAACAATATACATAGATAAGTGTTCTACTTATATGTGAGTATTTGTAAAGATATGTGTACATGTATTCATATGTATTCACTACATATATGAAAAATGTATGAAAATAAAGTGCATAGACTTTCCTTCCAAATATTGAAACATGTAGTCAATCACTTCATTTTGATAATGGCACAGAAACAGAAAATATAGACAAGAATCAAAACTTATTCTAAAAATAGACCACAGTTACAAATAACCCATCATATATATAGAATTGCATTGCAATCATTTGGTCTAAATGGATGAATCAGTAAAGAAATTGCACTAGATATAGCTATTTTCCTTACTTTTTTCATTCTTTCCATCATGATCTTGTTAGATTAAATTATTTCAGTGACTAAGAAAACTTTGACAAATTATACCTGAGGGAATATTCTCATGAAAATCATCTCCAACTACATCATCCAGTTCCCTCCCCAGCCAAATCTGTCCCCGAGGACAAATGCATCCAGAGAGGAAAGGTAGCTTGCTTTGTGGTTTTACTTACTTCTACCAGCTCTTCTGAGTTACTAGGTGTTGGTTGTCTTTGCTGTGAATTCCGTTTTCTTGTTTGTTTGTTTTTCCAATTGGAAACAGTAGTTTTCTAGGAATACGTTCTTTGGTCTCTTCCAACACCCTGACACCTGGGCAGGATTTTTAAGTGGTCTAAAGCAGGTTCCTGCCTCATTCTTTGTATAGATGCTAAGGTTTCACCATATATCAAAAGGCTTGCTAAACTAGCTGCCTGATTGTTGTAGATGATATGAAGGCTGTGGGTAGGCCCTAGGTTTTTCTAACTTTGAATTAGTGTGTTTAGGGACTGGGGATTGCCCTGAACCTCTGTAGGGCAGTGAGACCTTGGTTCTATTATTTTCCACTCATCTGCCTTTGGGTAAATAACTTTGTGTCTAAACTTCTCCACTTCTTCAACTGCAAAAGTATGCTACAGATTTTTGTTTGTACTATTTTTAATGTGAGAAATAAATTACCAAGGTGCTTGTCCTACATATAACAGCATTTCCTAAATGCTTAGTCAGATTTACTACCTCAATACACACACACACACACACACACACACACACACACACACACACACATATAAACATTCTGGCTATCTGTATCAGTTTTTCCAGTTACTAGTTTGTCACTGTAATAGAATGCCTTGATGGAATCAACTCAGAGGAGAACGGGTTTATTTTAGCTTATAGTTCCACAGAGAGTAGAGTCCATCGTGAAGAGAAAACATGGCAGCAGGTGGCAGGAGGCCTTTGTGACAGCCAGGAAGCAGAGGAAGCGAACAGCAAGTGTGGTCAGGCTATAAAACCTCAGAGCCCAGCCCAGCGCCACTCTTCATCCAGTAAGGCTTTCTTTCCTAAAGGTGACAGAACCTTCGCAAACAGCACCAGAAGCTGGGTATCAAAAGCATGGGCCTGTGGGGGACATTTCATATTAAGATTATAAAGCTGGGCGGTGGTGGCACATGCCTTTAATCCCAGCACTCAGGAGGCAGAGCCAGGCGGATCTCTGTGAGTTCGAGGCCAGCCTGGACTACCAAGTGAGTTCCAGGAAAGGCGCAAAGCTACACAGAGAAACCCTGTCTTGAAAAACAAACAAACAAACAAAAAAAAAGATTATAAAAGTACTTATTGCCGTGTAACAAGCTGACCAAAACTTAGTGGCTTAGAATTAAAAAAAAAAACATTTGCTGTGACCATGATCCATAAATTAACTGGGGTCTGCTGGGTGTGGCCACCCTGGTGTCACTCTGTCAAATACAACTGATGTTCGGGCTGGCCTTTGGCAGATCAAGAAGGCTCAGTTGTCTGAGTTCTCACTTGTCAGGTGTGTGAGAGCAACAGCCAGAAGTCTACACCAGCCTATTCATTAGGCTTGTCTGTGCAGCTCTGAGGCCTGCTCCTACCAGTAGAAAAATCAGAATCCTAAAGTGGAAGCTCAGAATTCAAACAGTAAATGCTCCATGAGATCAGCTTTAGCACTAAACCATTTTAAAAGATTGTTTATTGTTGCAGTTATTTATAGTCTGTGTGTGTGTGTGTGTGTGTGTGTGTGTGTGTGTTTGAGAGAGAGAGAGAGAGAGAGAGAGAGAGAGAGAGAGAGAGAGAGAGAGAGAGGAAAAGAGAGCGAGACAGGGAGAGATAGAGACAGAGATAGAGACAGACACAGAGAGAGCCATGGCATGCAGGTGGAGGTCAGAGAACAACTTCCAGAATTTGGTTCCTTCCTTCCACCATGTGAGTCTCAGTGATTGACCCTGAGTCCTCAAGCCTGATGGCAAACATCTCTATCTACTGAGCCATCTTGTAGATCCCAAGCCTTCTTATAAGAGTCCCACACTCAGTATACTAAAATTCCACATGTTTTGGCATCTTAGAACTAGCTCACACTTATTGTAGCTAAGTTCAAAGTCATAGTACCCAGAAGTCTCCCACTCATGGGTAGGCCACAGGAGAAAGAATAGCCATGAACAACCAATCTCTCCCATACAGAGTCCGGGTTGATGGAATAAGTCATCTTTCCTGGCTAAGAGAATCTCCAATTTTCAGGGCTCCATTTCCCACAGCAGAACAGAATTTCTGCTTTCAGACTTGAGGGTTATCCATAGTTCACTTTTCAGATTTTAATTGTTTGATATACAGAAATTATTTCCCTCATTTGTGGACTGTTATTTATATTCATCCTGTGCTTAGGAAGCACCACCACTCCATTCCACTGTTGACAATGCATAAGAAATTGGTCTCTGCCCTGAGGAATTTATTTCAGAGCAATTCAAGCTGGTTAAATCAGTGTCAGGCTCTTAACTTTGAACAGACAGCTGTGGAGAGGAGATAAGCTTTGAAGATGCACCAGGAATAGCATTTATAGAGGGGATGAAAGTGGGAAAGACTGCAGGTAATCAAGAGAGGGATGGATTATACACACTTGCAAAGGGAAAGGTAGGGAGGAAAAAACCAACACTTGAGGTAAAGGGGAGGTCAGGCCAGCTCAACTTCACCCTCTGAATTTTCAGATGTTCTAGGGATTTAGACATCAGCTGGATTTCTTATCTGGCAGGCATACCTCTTGAAGTTTATCTGGCTTTCCATCATATATGTGCTTTGTGCTGATGGTATTGAGCAGTTTCCTGTGAGTGTGGTGAGTTTCTCTTAGCCCCTGTGGGCATACTGTGGATAAGACTGATACCCTTGCGATTTTCCAACTTGGGTCACAGGCTGAAAGAGTAACACCCAAATGGTTGGAATTTGGGGGTTCCCATGGCACCTTTACCTTTAAAATAAACTTTCACAACTAAACTCACTCTTACTTGGTAATCATAAATTACCATGAAAGTTGCTCTGTGTTATTATAAATGAGGATGGCAAGGAAAAGTGTGATACCTCCCAGATAGTGCCTCACCAGGCAGACATACGCTGAGTGATTTGATGGAAGGTCCAGGCAGGTGCAAAATCCCTCTTGCTGCTGTGGACTGTCCTGTGCTGCAGTAGCCGATCTTACCCTCTCCTCTGCAGCCTCTATAGTAGGCTACTGTTCATATCTCCCATGACCGTCTCTCCCCACTTCCCTGTAGTTAGGAGAGGCAGTGCTCCACCCTCCTCTTCTACAGCAACTTTGGCTGTGCCAGGGTGGAGAGGTTACTGCCCTGCTGTCCCTCAAACACTAAGCTCAGTTTCATGATGATCATTTGTAGACATCAAAGACCTTGGTGAGTTGATAGTAGGGAGATCATCCTTGACTCAGCTAAAAGCTTTTGAGAGCAAAGAGGCAGCTTTCTTGGGAAGAAAGCACTCTACTCTGGGACAGATACTCTACCCCTATGTGTTCCTGGATCCTTGAGGCTTTCAGGGTATGAACTTAAATCAGGGACTCATCAGTGGTATGAGCTGTGCTTTGCAATATTTCCCTCCTTATAGTTCCATTACTTACGATCCTTGATGGACTGACCCATGGTCCCACCTCTGTGTTCACATGTGACACTAGGGGTGCTCTCCTAGTTCTTATTCCCTCTTTGCCAGATCTTTCCTTCTATAACCACAGCCAAGGCACATGTGTGGACCTGAGCCTTAGCTTGGACAGCAGGCAACTCTGTAGCTTTTTCTGTAGGCAGTAAGGTATGAAGCAATGCAAACATACAAGCATACAGAAAACCCAGACATTGTGAAGGTTGTTTCTTTCTAGTAGATCTGTTTTAAAGGACCCTGCAATATTTCCTTCTTCCACTGTTTCTGTTCTACTTTTATCCTAGCTGTTGTGTTCTTTGGATCAACTTTTATATTGCTTTTCCACAAGAAAATACAAATGACTGCCACATCACTTTTGATACTTGCAACAACAAAGACATATGTGTACACTTGCTGAGGGCCGGAAATGAAAATCAGACCCCATTCAAAACTCATCTTTTAGACTATGTACAAATAGAATACCCTGGAATTCCTTATGCTCCTGTGTACTTACTCATTGGCATCAAGACCCAGGATAGGAGTCTGTCATAATGTCACCATTTTCCGACTGGAACAGTGTATTGTACCATGGATCATCAAGTTCAGATTGGCCTATGTGTTGAACAAGGCATATGTGGAAATCCAAATGAATGAGGAAGGCAAAATAAAACTGTGATACAATTGCTGATAAAAACAATGTACCACAACACGAAACAAAATATGACATGTGTCCAAGGTGAATCCTAATAGAAGATGAGAATAAGGATGCAGGAAGGCTGTGGCATAGTGAGAAGAGGCTAGCAAAAGGAGAGGTGGTTTTCTAAGACTGCTATGGTGAATAGCCATGTTCAACCCAAGGAGTGGGAAGGATTAGGGTCTCAGAGAAATCCACATTCAATTCCCTTCTGGTGAGATACATTGCTTTACATAGTGTGAAGGAATACATTTCAGACAGAATGAGGGTGCTAATCAGATACAACCAGGGATTATACAGGTGGCCTCAAAAGAGCCAAATGAATCTTCCTAAGAGGAAGAGAGAGGCTCAAAAGAAAACAATATCCAAGGAATGAAATTTGAGGAGGACTCTACCAGCCATTGCTGCTGTTAAAATGGAAGGAGATGGTATGCCCAGAAATACCTGTGGCTTTAGGAAAGTAAGTTTTTTTCATGAAGTCTACCAAAGGAAGAAGTCACCTAAGTTCTCATCTATAGAAATGCAACAGAATTTTAATTTATATTGTGTTAAACCTATAAAGCATGTGGACAGCTCATGGCAGCTACAGAAAATTATTCATTCCTTTAACTTAGGACTATAGAGGAAGCAGTAAATAAACCTGTCTGTTAGAGCAGGAATTGGTGTAAAGCAACCAGATAATTTTCCCAATTCCTTGAAAACAAGCGACCTTTGGCAACATATTCAGCCTTTCTAAAAAATGCATGCCCTTTAACACGTAGCCTCATGCCACCAGCCTCATGCCACATTTACCACATTGTACCTGTAAACTTTCATACCTCTAAATAAACACAATACTCTCAACCACTATTCTGCCTCCCATTGTTATAGATTTGATTATTTAGACATCTCATGCAAGTTGCTTGCCTCACTCTGGATAATGTCTTCAAAGTCTATTCATGTTGAAGCATGTATTACTGTTCTGTTCTTTATTATTGCCAATAATGTTTTTATGCTGTGGATATAACACATTTTATTTCTCCAATTTTTGTAAAAATGTATGTTTTTATTATACTAGTAGTGAACTTATCGTAGCTCTATTTTACACCTTGATGCATTGCCATTTGATATCTTTTAGAGATTCTGCAACAGTTTACATTCTGGCCAGCAGTATATAAAAATAGAGGTTTCCATTCCTAGCACATAGTTGCAGACATTTATTACCTGCGTTTTCACATCTGTTCTAGTGAGTGTGAAGTGGCATCTCATTATTGTTTTGATTTTCATTTAATTGATGGATAATGACATTGATTATTTTTTCTGTGCCTGATAGCCATTTATCTTCTTTGGAGACATATCTATTCACACTTTTGACCATTTTAAAAATATGTTTAATGTTTATTAATTATTTGATTATTACATTATGGTGAAAAGTTTTTATTGCTGCTGGATAAGTTCTAATTGTTCTAATCTCAAGCTTTTTCTTGAATATCTTTCATTTTTGGCTGCTGTAGCAGATGCTGTGGACTGTGAGCCTGAAACAGCAGCTGTTTGTTTTTCACAGTTCCTTAGGTGGGAAGTGCAGGGTCAAGGTGCTGGTAGATGCTTTTCTGGAGGGTATCCTCCTTCTGGGCTGGAGAGAGATGCCTTCCTGCTGTGAACTCACATAAATCTGTTTCCTGTCACTTCCCATCAGGGCACCAAACCTGTTCAGACCTAATTACTTTCCCAAAGCTCCATCTCCATCACATTGGATTTAAGATCCAAACACAACATTTTCTTTCTTTTTATTTTTATGTCATTATTTTTATGTTTTTGAAATTAAGATACAATTACATATTAAGGCATACCAATTTGTAGCTATCTTTCTTCAGATGTGAAATTGTGGTCAAGTACATCATGTTATAGAATATTAATGTCCTTATCAAGTGTCTCTACCATTCAAAGCTTGCCATTTCACATTTCTATTTCATGATTTTTTGGAAGTTATTTCTTTTTACTTTCTTTTTCTTTTGAAAATAGATTTTTCTCTCATACAATGCACTGTGACCACAACTTCCCCTCCCTCCACTCCCCGCAACACACCCTACCTACCCTCCCCCGATCCACTCCTCCATCTTCCTTCAGAAAAAGATGCAAAACAAATGCCTGAGAAACATCTAAAGAAATGTTCACCATCCTTAGCCATTAGGGGAATACAAACTAAAACAACTGAGATTTTATCCTACCCCAGGCCCAATGACCAAGATCAGTAAAACAAATGACAGCACATGCTAGTAAGGATGTGGGGCCATGTGAACAATTAATCATTGTTAGCTAGAGTGCAAACTGGCACAGCCACTGTGGAAATCAATGTGGTGGTTCATCATGATCTGGCAATAGTTCTACCTCAAGATCCATATACTTGTGTGATTCTTTTAAGATAATTTTTGCATGTATTTATTATTTGGTGTGGGGTGCACCAAAAATAGAACATAAAATTCTTCATAGTGTAGACTTCAGTTTCAGCAATGATTAGTAACTTATCTTTCATTCCTAATTTACCCATTTGGGTCTTCTCCCTTCTTGTGAATCTCCTTAAAGATTGACAAAGTTTTTTACTTCTTTGAAATTTGATTTTTCACTTCATATTTTCCCTCTAGAGCTTCCCTTGCCCCTCATGTAAAGTTGATAACCTCTCTTTCTTTATTATTGTTACACACACACACACACACACACACACTCACACACACTTTGAGTGTGTGTGCACAAATATATCGACACAATGTGTTGAGTTCATTTTGTTGTTTGTGTGTATATGGTTTCATGGCAATTTTATTGGTCTTTCAAGGAATGATCTTTTGGTTTTATTGGTTTTCTATCTCTGTTGATTTAATTCTGTTCCAATCTTCATTACTCCCTTTCTCCACTATTTATCCCCACCTTCTTCTGTTAAGATAGGTCTTTCTTGTTCAAATTGGTTTAACCTGGACCTGGGCCATTTTTCCTGGAAAGAAATTAAAGCTAGTGATTTGAGTTTATTATATGTACATGTATATACATATTATGCTTGTATATATACATATCCTTTATTTATATGGAGTATATATAAATTCTATGTAAGTTTTATATGTATTTATATAGCAATTACATATGTATTTGAGTTCTTTATGTATGTGCATATATATACATATATGTATTTACAAGTGTGTCCCACCCTCTGAGAGTCCTTGGCAGTTTCACATCCCTTGAGAATCATCTGTATTTGTGGATGTTGAATGAGTTCCATGAATGTCTGAGTCATGATTAATTTATTTATAGTATGTGCATTTTTGCTTGACATTCTGCTGGTTCTCCACAGTCTTGGAAGTGGGATAATAAGACTGCTGTGATTATTTTTCAATTCTATATTGCTCTTTTAGAATCTCTCAGTTTTGTGATGATTTCTCAGTTATCTAGAAGACACGTTAGGTGCCCATCTATTTATGACTGTTGAATATTCATCAAATGGGATTTTTGTCATTACTGTTATTTCTTATCTCAATCTTTCTGCATCTTGAGCTTTTGGTATAGTTACTTTCATCTTCGTGGCTGTGGCTTGCATGGGCTTCTCTCCTTTAGCTTTTGTCATATTTGTGTCTTGGAATCTAAATCATACCTCCTGTATTTATTGTGTGCAGTGGACTCTTTTTCTCATTTCCTCTTTTTTTCTTCCATTGTAATGAGGAAACTGTATTTAAAGTAAATCAGTATGAAAGATCAGCACATAGGTCAAGAGAACAGTGGACCACCTGAATGAAGATACTCAAGGATGGATCTTGTTTTCTTAACCAATCAGAAAGCTTATTCTTATTGACCTAAGTAAGTCATGTCAATGTTGTGATTCATGCTGTTAGGTTTACACCTGCTGTTTTTCTTTTCTCCTTCAAATGTCTTATACATTATGTGGTTCTCTAGTCTCTTATATATTCTTTTGGAGTCAGATGCACTACCATTTCATCATGAGATTACTATATCCTTCTTTCGAGTTTACTGTTTTATAACATTTCGTTTCCCATTTTATAACAGAGGTTAACTATTATTTTTTTTAAGATTGATGTAAATGTAGTTCCATTTAAATATAGAAACTGCTGCCATATAGCTCTGTTCTTCACTCTTGCTGTTCTACTAAAATATGATGATATATTGCTATTTTCATTATCCAGTCCTTGATTTTAGCAAAGCTGAGAGAAGAAAGGAGTGCAAGCTTGTGCCTTCAGACGTTGCTGTGTAAATCTTATTTCCCACCTGGTTCCTTTCACTGTTGCTTGTAGGTTTAATTTGTGTTTCTCATCATTCCAAATATTTCTGACAGTGTCAGCTTATATTTTTATTTGGGGTTCCCTTTTGCATGATGAGTCAGTTTGCTCTTAGTGCTTCAAGATTTTCTCTTTTATGTTCAGCATTTTTAAGTATCATGTGTCTTTTTCACTGTAATTCTGTTATAAATTATTGACTTTTAGGCATTTAGGTTAATGCTCTTTTAAATAAAGTATTGAGAAACTCTAATCATTATCTCTAAGTATTATTTATTTCTTCTCACTTTCTAAACCTACATACTACCACGTCTTGATTTGTATAGATAACATATTTTCTTGCTTTTGGACTATTCTGTTTTTCTTATCCTGATTTCTTTGCATTCTTCAGATCATGTGTAACTTCAAGTTCACTGATTTTTCCCCCCAGTTATTGGGGACAAATACTCTCTTCCAATCATATTTATTTTGTAATAGTACATTTCCACATTCTTTTAAAAATTAAAATATGATTAAATAATTTCTTCCTTTTCTTTCTTCTCTCAAAGCCTCCCTTGACATCTGCCACTTACTTTCTCTCAAAGTCATGATATCTTTTTCTTTACTTATTTTTATTACATATATACATGCACAAATACATAAGTACGATCTGATGAGTCCATCTAGTGTTGCTTGTATGTGCATGATTTCAGGACTGACCACTTGGTATTGAATAACTAGTTGAGTAACTCTCATCTCTGAGGAAGACTAATTTTCTCTCTCAGCATTCCTTATTTGCCTATAGTTCTTTGTTAGGGCTGGGCCTCATGAACATTTCCCCTTCTGCATTAGCTTGTTTATTGGTATTTTCCTTATTTAGGCAGCCATATTGTTGCAGTATTATGGGTGTGGAATATCTTTCCTGTTGTTTTTCAGAGACATAAACTCACAACACATCCCCTGCTTCTCTGGCTCTTACAATCCTTCCATCCCTCTTCTTGATTGTTTCCTGAACATTAGGTATTGGAGTTGTGTTTTGTTGTGAGTTGTTTTCTGGGTTTTGGCTAATTTGGCCTTTTGTAATGGTCTCTGTCTACTGAGAAAAGAAGTTTCTTGGATGAAAGGTGAGAGCTACACTTATCTGTGGGTATAAGGATAAGTATTTAGAACACAGTGAAGAGTTATGCTACTAAAGCGGTAGTAGTAAGTTCTTCTCTATGATTTATGACCTCACTAGACCAGGATAGTTGCTGTGGATATCACTCTGTATGCTGTGAATGTGTTGCTCTGATTGATTGATAAATAAAATGCTGATTGGCCAGTAGTCAGGCAGGAAGTATAGTATAGGCAGTATAAGCAGAGAGGAGAATTCTGCGAGCAGAAAGGCTGAGCCAGGAGTCACCAGCCAGACACAGAGGAAGCAAGATGTAAAAGTACTGGTAAGCCACAAGCCACATGGCAACTTACAGATTAATAGAAATGGGTTAATTTAAGATATAAGAACTAGATAGCAAGACGCCTTGCCATGACCATGCAGTTTATAAGTAATATAAGTCTCTGTGTGTTTACTTGGGTCTGAGTGTCTGCAGGAGCTGGGTGGACACAGGAAATCTTCAGCTACAGATACTTGGCTAGGTTTCCAGTACCAGACACTGTTTCCCTCCCATTGATTGGGCCTTAAGTCCGATTTGACAGCTATCAGTTGCAGCCAGGTTGTGAGTACCACTGTTGCACCTGTAGAATTACCTTACAGGATTGGTCATTGTTGTGGTTCAGAGGTGTCACAACTAGGTAGAATTATTGATTGCTTCCCACCTTTGGCAACTTGCAAAGCACCTTTTTGGTACTATGAAAGCTCTTCTTCAAGTAGGAGGCTTTCAAGTGAGATCCAGCTTGGATCTCGAGTCCTATATTCAAGGTGCATGTTATCTTCAGCAAAAGGGATTTACCTTTAACCTCTGAAGGGAACCAAGGGAAACAGCAATGGCTTATATTGTTCTCTTGCATTTCCCTAACCAACAACTTGAAAGGAGATTTCTCATCCCTGGAGCTGGGTATTTTGTTAGATGGTTGATGGCTCTGCAAGGGAGCATAATGTTGGCTCCAGTGGCATCACTTCATTTAAGATATATAAGTAATTTTAGAAAAGATAATGTAATCCTTTAAGGCTTTTTCAAACATCCATGTTGCTAGTTATCCTTTAATGTGGTTCTTTTCAATAAATTTTATATTTTTATTTACTTTATTTGATGAGAGATGGTGATGATATTTTCACATAAGCACTGCTTGCTTAACTACACATTCTTAAAATGTCTTTTTAAAAGTCACCGTGCAGACCTCTTCAAAAGCAGTTTTCTTGACTGATTCATCCTTGTGTGTAACTTATACTTTTCTGTTTCTATGTAAATTTCACAGTGTTTTGGTTGAAAAGTAGACAATTTAGGAAATATACTGCAGGAATTTTAGACACTAATGCCCTGATTCATTTTGTTAGTTTTGTCATTTGTTTAGTTACTTGGCTGAATTAATTCATTTTCTTCTTGGGTCTCACCTGCAGCTGAGGTCCAGGGAAAGGCCTCTAACAGAACTGGAAGGAAAGCATGCAACAGATGGGCAAGAACTATTTTTACCAACATTTAGTAGGTTTTCATGAATGAATGTGTCTCCATTTGACATATTCCTCAAAGTAGTTGGAAGAGAGTCAAGATGGATTTTTAAAAATATGTGTTTAAGATTAAAATCTTTTTATTGCTTGCATGGCTTTAAACTCACTGTGACATAGCTTCTTAAACTGTTGTTTGTGATGAAACACAATGTGCGAGTCACAGAAAATTTGGCAGTAGTAAAAGGTTTCTGAATGCATAATGAACATAACAATTTAAAATCCAACCTCTAATGAATCTAAGGTGTTTCTGGCAGTAGCCCATGTTACATCACCTAACCTCAAGACAGCCTTGATCATGAACATACAACTAGCACACTTGGCCCTGAGCATGCTGTAAAGACACATAATGTGAGTGACTGTTGCCTGAAAAATCTCAGCTTAGATTTGATATCAGTATTGTGTGTTATGAACTGCAGATTTGTGCTGTACATACAAAATTTTACTTCTTGTGGAGAAGCAAAATGGTTTAACTATGCCAAATGAAGGCCTTTAATACTTTTTTCCCATCATTTTTCATAGTGTATCAAATCGGCATATTTTATGATTGTATTGTTTGATTTTATTTATTATTTATCCATTTGTGTGTGTGTGTTGTGGGTGGTATATCTATGTGTTTCTACACAGCTCTCTGTGTTCCTGAGCTTACAAGTCGAGACTAGAGGAGGAGATTAAATGCTCTCCTATTCCCACTTTTATTGTTTTGAGAAAATGTGACTCACTGTGCCTGAAGCTCACTATTTGAGTTAAGCTGGCAGGCCAGCAAGCTCTGGACTCACCCCTTTCTGCCCTCCAGCACTGTCTTTTCGGGTTCACCTGGCCATGCCAATCTTCTATGTGAGACCAAGAGATTTGAACTCTGATCCTCTTGATTTCACAGCAGGGGCTCTTATTTACTGAGCCATCTTCCCACTCAGAATGTTTGATGCTGTAATTACTGTTTGATTGCTAACTCTAATCTCATTAAAATCAGCAGTGATTTTTGGTTTGAGATTAGGACAGAAATTACAAAAATTTCTGAAATGACCCCAAACATACTTCTGCCTTTTTGTATTATGTGTTTATGTGAGAAACAATGTTCTCAGTATTGATGATTATAAAATATCTACCAACTCTGAAAAATGTCAAAAATATGCTCTGTGCCTGTTTCATATTGTCAAATGTTCAGCTAATATGTAATTCTTTATGTACAAATAACTACACCCATTTAATTGGTGCAAAAATTGCTTTAATCATTAACAAATGATAAAATTATGATACCAAAGTTGTTTTAAATATTTTCTTAATTATTTATTATCAGTAAATGTTTGATTTGTATATCTGTTTCACACACACACACACACACACACACACACACACACACACACACACACCTAGTATCATGTAAAACTTCTGTATGAAAAGGAGTTGTGGTGAATATATTTTAAGATGTCCTGCACTTGTATAGCTCAGCTAGCCTTTAGTTCGGGCTCTCCTGACTGTGCTTTGTGAGCGCTGGGATTTCAGAAATATGTTTTTTTCAATTGGCTTCAGTAAAATTGTTTGCCTGGGAGCCTCTATTGACTTTCTCATTCTGCTATTCTGAAAGTCCCAACTCTCTACTTTAATTTTTTTTATCCCATAATTAATTTGGAAATATCTCATTTCCCTTTAGTAAATAAATAAAAATTATTTCTCCATCTCAGCACCAGTTTTAATAACTGAGAGTTTCTGAAATCTGTGAACATGGGGTTAGTAATCATTCTCAACAAACTAATTTATCTCCAGCAAGAGTGCACATCTGTGGAGCAGCAGTGAGAGAGCTGCCTTACAGATGAGGTACTGGCTTCAAAGGTGATTGATTGTGGCATCTGTTTAGATATCTTTGGAAAAGCCTAACTGCAGAGTTGGAGATATAGAAGGTCAGGTCTCCCAGAGGTAACTGTGGGCACTTAGTAGAATTGCTTTTCATCTACTAGGAAAAAAGATGATAAATGAGCTAACAAATTGAACCTTCAAATTTAAAGTAAAAAGCTTAAATGTCAACTGAAGAAACAGGTAAAGATCAGAATAGCGTTGTGGTAAATTGTATATGTTTGTATCGTGGGGGAGAAAACACAGTTTGAGAGTACTGTGAAGTAGAGGAAGAAAAAGAATCAGAGTGATAAATGAATATTTTTAACCATTATTTTGTCAATGTATGTGAAAGAGAGAAGGGGGAGAAGAAAGAAGTAGGAAGAAGAGATGGAGAAAGAGGGAGAGAAAAAGGAAGAAGAGAAGAATGAGGAAGGGAAAGGGAGAGGGAGGGAGAGAGGAAGAGGAAGAGAGAGACAGAGACAGAGACAGAGAGGAGGCACTCAGGTTAGTTGCTGGGAGAATTTCTGGTTCGGCACTCATTTTCAACTTTGTTCAGTGGCCATACTGTTACCCACATATACATGCACACACAGACACAGACACAAGACATACAAACACTCATGGCTTCTGTTCATGCTTATTGAACAATGGGTATATAAGAATGACTGATGATTGATTCTGTTAGAATTCAACCATGAAGACACAGGATATGTCTATTATTTTAATGAAGAAAATTCAATGCAAAAGTTGATGAATGTTTCAGAGAGGTGGATGAACAAAGTGGCATGTGTCACTTAACTATCGAGGAGGACCCTCTCCATGACTTGAGCGCTGATGAAGGCTCCTCTGTGCAGGGTCTTAGTGTCGGGGGGAAAGCCCTGCCTGCTGGTCCTGGTGCCTGGAGGGTTTGCTGGGAAACCATACAGACTGCACAACAGAAGTACACAGGAAGGAACTGGGGAAGCTGTCTCATCCATTCCTGTTATAGACACCAACATACATCAAAGATGACATGACCCATGAAAATCTTTGGTCCAGCATCACAACTGGAGCTTGGGAAAGGATGGGAGAGGTAGAATTTGAGAGACTTAAACTATACACTTTACATGCAAATCTTGTAGGTAGTGTCCTTTGAAAGATTTTCTCCCAACGCAATTGCAAAGGTCATCTCTTTTCTTCAGAGAGTTTTCAAAATTATGGTTATATGACCTATTCTTTAACTTTGGACATGTATTAATGAATATGTGTAGATTATTTACATGTTTAATAGGTGTTTTTCTGTAAGACTGTTCACATAAAACAATGACTTATAGAACCTAGTAACTTCTAAATTAAGATCAGATTTCACAGATAATTTATAGTTTACTATAAAAAGCATAATTTAAGAGTCTATCTGTGTAGATGTTCTGGAAGAGAACTAGAGCTGGGTAGACTTTCCCCTAAGCTTTCCTATTTCCCACTGAGTTGCATACTGCAAGTCACATGGCACCATGTCCTCTTACACAGGTCCATGCAGAGCCCCTTTCATTTTATGTGGCTCCTCTTTAACATATATCTCACTGTAGTGGGTGGACCATGACATCCTACCACATATTGTCCATATTCTAACCCCAAACTGGGGAATGTGGCATTCTTCGTAGAAAGGGTCTTTTTAGATGCCATTGTGAGTTTGAAGATGGCATCATCCTTCTTGACCTATGTGTTTGCAAGATGAGCACAAAGGAGATATGTGTGGTTGCTGAAGAGAAAGTCCTGTAAATGGAGGCACAAACCTGAGCTGCTCAGCCTCAAGCTGAGGAAGTGGGGAGGTGAGAACCTGCCCCCTTGCTTCCACAGGAAACATGGTTCTACAGGTGTGGTGAGAACTGAGAGAACAAATATTTGCTAATGTGAGCCCCAGTAGATGGCAGCACAAGGAAATATGTCTAACTCCTCCTCGTGTCCCAACCTCAGTGTTTTTAATGTCTGTCTGTCTTGGAAAGCTATGCTCACCACTATGCCACCAAGCCACCCCTAAGGATATCTTCCTAGCCCAGTGCCCATGTGATTTCTGTGGATATGATAGCATCGATAAATGACCAGCATGCTAGTAATGAAAAGATTTTTAGTTTCATGTAAAGTGTGATATCTACCCATACTTACACAGCATACCTACACCTATACCCACAACACACCTTCAGAGGAATGTAATGTACAAAATGGTGCAAAGGCCAACCAACCAAACATCCAAACAAATAAACAAAAAAACCCTGATTTTGCTAGACCACTGATGTAGGCAAATGTCTCCACTTAGAAATGCCACTCTCAGCTTGGCGACCATAACCACCATGTACCTGTGTCGTTAACACTGGCTAACAAGGACAACAGGTTTACTCTGGTGCTGCTGGAGGTGTCAGAAATGGATTCAGTAGTAGATAGCATCATAGAAATTTGGTTACATAAAGTTTGAGACATTAAGAATAGTGTCTAACTTGATATTACTACTTTTAGATAAAAAAGAAGTACTTAATGCAAATCAAATGAAGAAGAAGTTTTATAAGATATATAGGCACCTAAAATAACCCCCCAAACCAAGTAATTAACAAATAAAACAGCAATACAAACAAAAAATCCTCAAACCAAAGACTCTGTGATATTTGGTCAAATTGCAAATGAGTATCTAAGCAGAATGTGCATTATTAATATAATATTATAAATATATATATTTATAAAGAAACCTTTATTTAATAATCACGCTTAAGTAACATGGATACAGGATGACTAACAAAACCAGAACTTACAGAAGCTTAAAATACAATTAATATTTTCTTCTTTGACAGAACACAATCCCAACAGTAACACCTGCTGAGCTCAACAGTCATTTACAAGGGAATAGGTGTATGTGTGTGTGCATATGTATATGTATATGTTGTGTGTGTGTGTGTGTGTGTGTGTGTGTGTGTGTGTGTGTGTGTGTGTGTGTTGTATGTGTGGATGTGGTATGGGTATGAGTGTGTTGTGGATTTAGATGGGTATTGTGGGTATAGGTGTGGAATTGTGTTATAGGTGTAGATATGGGTTGTGTGTTTGGCATGGGTGTGTGTTGTGAGTGTAGGGATGTGTTGTGGGAACAGGTATGGGCATGTGTTAATATGGATGCATATTGTGGGTGTGTTTTGTAGGTGTAGAAATGTGTTGTGAATTTGGCTGTCTGTTGTACATATAGGTGTGGGAATGTCGTGTAGATATGTGCTTTCATGGGTATGGCAGTAAGTTGTGGGAGTGGGATTGTGTTGTGGGTATGGTTATGTGTTCTGTGTTTGGGAGTGTTTTGTGGGGGGTGGGAGTGTGTTGTGGGCACAGGTGTGGATGTGTGATATGCTACAGGTTAAAAATAACTTTGTTTCTCATGAGTGTTTCTGATACCCAAAGAGTAAATTTTTAGTTCTGAATAAATGAGAACTTTGAAAAGATCTGGTTGTTTCTGTGCATTCCTACAAGGCAAAACAGATTAAAACACTCCCTAATAATACTGAGCTGACACTAACTAAGCACTTCCTTAGACTGGGTCCTGTCCTAAGTACTTTAGGTACATCCATGTTCCTCTGGGAAGTGGATGCCCAGCAATGAGCTCCAGACCCAACATGCTGCAGAGAAGGTGAGGTGATGTCCAACCCTCTGCACAGAAGGTCAGGTGACAGCCAACCCTCTTCAGAGGAGGTGAGGTGACGTCCAACCCTCTACAGAGGAGGTGAGGTGACATCTAACACTCTGCAGAGGAGGTGAGGTGACGCCCAACACTCTGCAGAGGAGGTGAGGTGATGTCCAGCACTCTGCAGAGGAGGTGAGGTGACATCCAGCCCTCTGCAGAGGAGGTGAGGTGACATCCAGCACTCTGCAGAGGAGGTGAGGTGACGCCCAACCCACTGCAGAGGAGGTGAGGTGATGTCCAACACTCTGCAGAGGAGGTGAGGTGACGTCCAACCCTCTGCAGAGGAGGTGAGGTGACGCCCAACACTCTGCAGAGGAGGTGAGGTGATGTCCAGCACTCTGCAGAGGAGGTGAGGTGACATCCAGCACTCTGCAGAGGAGGTGAGGTGACGTCCAGCCCTCTGCAGAGGAGGTGAGGTGACGTCCAACACTCTGCAGAGGAGGTGAGGTGACGTCCAACCCTCTGCAGAGGAGGTGAGGTGACGTCCAGCCCTCTGCAGAGGAGGTGAGGTGACACCCAGCCCTCTGCAGAGGAGGTGAGGTGACGTCCAGCCCTCTGCAGAGGAGGTGAGGTGACGCCCAACACTCTGCAGAGGAGGTGAGGTGACGTCCAGCCCTCTGCAGAGGAGGTGAGGTGACACCCAGCCCTCTGCAGAGGAGGTGAGGTGACGTCCAGCACTCTGCAGAGGAGGTGAGGTGACATCCAGCACTCTGCAGAGGAGGTGAGGTGACATCCAACACTCTGCAGAGGAGGTGAGGTGACGTCCAGCACTCCGCAGAGGAGGTGAGGTGACATCCAACCCTCTGCAGAGGAGGTGAGGTGACGTCCAGCACTCCGCAGAGGAGGTGAGGTGACATCCAGCCCTCTGCAGAGGAGGTGAGGTGACGTCCAGCACTCTGCAGAGGAGGTGAGGTGACATCCAACACTCTGCAGAGGGGGTGAGGTGACAGCCAACCCTCTGCAGAGGAGGTGAGGTGACGTCCAGCCCTCTGCAGAGGAGGTGAGGTGACGTCCAGCCCTCTGCAGAGGAGGTGAGGTGACGTCCAGCCCTCTGCAGAGGAGGTGAGGTGACGTCCAGCCCTCTGCAGAGGAGGTGAGGTGACGTCCAGCCCTCTGCAGAGGAGGTGAGGTGACGTCCAGCACTCTGCAGAGGAGGTGAGGTGACGTCCAGCACTCTGCAGAGGAGGTGAGGTGACGTCCAGCCCTCTGCAGAGGGGGTGAGGTGACAGCCAACCCACTGCAGAGGGGGTGAGGTGATGTCCAACCCTCTGCAGAGGAGGTGAGGTGACAGTCTGTTTCCCCAGATTTAAGTGAAAATAGACAGAATATTAAACTGAATTCAGAAACCATGCTGAGTAGGAGAGGCAATCTAGGAGAGAAGGCTGTAGATCGAGGAATACGGCATATATAAGAACAATGTTATGGTCACATTTGTGTAAACAGAATATATTTGAGCACAGCCTGACTATGAGCTGTTTTTCATTGTGGGGAATCTCATATCACAAATCTGTACAGTTTGGTGCCTCCTTATCTATTGATTGATTATTCTGCAAGATATGTGCTATTTCTGATGATTAAAGTTTGGATATTGGTTTTCTATACAATTAAGTGTAAGGGAAAGACATTATAAAAAGGGAAAAGCAATTTCAACCAGCATCTAAGTCCTGTCATTATTATTTTACTTTCCCTTCACATGCACGTCGATTTCCCAGGAGGAGAATGGCCCTCTAATGGACAAAGCAAAGGCACCCCATTTATTCCCAAACACCACAGTAGCCAAGCATAAATGCTGTCCCCACACCATCCTACAGCTTATCTCACGAGAGCCTGGATACCTTTATGCCTTGCTCCTTTCTTTCTGTTTTCCATTTCTTTTTTAAATTTGTGTATGTCTATGTAATTATTTTTTATTAGCCCACAAAGAATTACCATTTATTATGGCATTTCGCTTTGTTTTCCTCTGCAATGTGTGTCCCCACCCCCAAATCTCCCTGGTGCCCCCCATCAGCAGCTTCCTTTCTCCCCTTTGTGAACTCCTCTTGAATCTCCCTCTCAGGGTCTCCCATGGTTTCCTAGCCTGCACCCACCCTGACAAACCCACATTTAAGCAGCACATCCATTAAACATTAGTGTCTGCATACGAGAGGAACGTGGGTTCTCTCTCTCTCTCTCTGGTACTGGGTCACTTCATATAACTCAATCCTTTTCAGTTCCTTCCAGGTTCCTGAAATTTTCATAATTTCGTTTTTCTCAACTGTTGAGTAAAATGTGATTGTGTTTCATATACATTCTTCATTTCCTTGCTATTGTGAATAAAGTGGAGGGAGATGAGCTCGGTCAATGCTCAGCTTCACACTGGAGCAGCTGGAAGGAGCCTTCATTCTGCTCTGTGAGCTGCAGGGCTGCATGCTCTGTGAGGAGGCAGGTGTGTGCAAAATCACAAAAGTTGCACCCTGAACTGATAACACTTCTCTGGGAAACCCTTCCACCTTGCTGAAAGTGTGTAGAAGGGTGAATAGTACCATCACCAAAAAGCCAACTGTGTCCTGGAACCTTGAATTTGACCATATGGATCTCAAGACAAAATGATTATAGATTATCCAGTTTAGTGCTAAACCCAATACCATATGTTTTTATAAGGGACATGCATAGGGAAGAAAGTACACCACAATAAGACCATTTGAACATGTTAGCCTATATAGGACTGATGCTGCCCCAATCCAAGGAACGCCTGGAGGTCTCAGAACCTGGAAGTGGCTGAGAGGTACTCCTTTTCAGTTCCCTCAGAGCCTCATGAACTTACTAGTACCTACCAGTACCTAAACTTTCTAGGAACTCTAGACTCTTGGTTTCTAGCCTGTGAGGGAATTTGTTTTCTGTTGCAAAGCATCAACTTTGTAGTAATCGTACAAAGTAGTAAAAGGTTAATATCAAAATAAAAAAAATCAAATATCTGGATAACCAGGGAGCCAGGGGGACTCTTCTGTGGAGACCACATAAGAACTGGCATGGAAGGGCCTCAACTAGAGAGGGAGAACATGGAAACCCAAGGGGAGAAAGAGAGAGAGAGAGAGAGAGAGAGAGAGAGAGAGAGAGAGAGAGAGAGAGAAGAGAAGAGGAGAGAGAGAGGAGGGGAGGGGAGGGGAGGGGAGGGGAGGGGAGGACAGGAGGAGAGAGAGAGAGGAGAGGAGGAGAGAGAGAGGGGAGAGGAGAGGAGAGAGAGAGAGAGAGAGAGAGAGAGAGAGAGAGAGAGAGAGAGAGAGAGCTGTCTACAGTGGAGTAAACCGTGGACACCCAAACGGAATGGCTGGCTGGGAGTCATCAGTGCTGCTAGCTGTTTCTCCTAACCTGATGGATAGTGAATGTCTAAGTATCATGAGCAGAGCAACATTAGACAATGGACGGGAAAGGAGAGCAGGAGCCACAGAGCTGAGCTAGAGTTCATGGCTAGTCTAGTCTATCAGATGTCCTTGCCTGACTACAGAGTAAGGGCAAAGGGCGGCATCATTGAATTCACAATCAGAAGCAACTGCTATTACCCACTTGAGAACAAATGTTAAAACCGAACTTAAGAACTCTACAGATGGAGTGTTCAAATAGAAGGACATTTTGTCCACAAGTATTTAATGATTGATAGACATCATGCTGCATTTTCCATATTTACTTAATTTCATTATCACTGCCTCTGTGAACATAATCTTTCTGTCAGTATCGATGCAGTGGCTATGTTTTCCAAGGCAAATGGCTGAAAATAGCTCTTCAGCAATATTGTACTACTTTGGGAAGTATATGGTAGTTAGATACACTTTGGAAGACAAAATGGCATCAAAATTTGTGATGAGGGGAGGCAACTCAACAGAAAACATAAAACTGGCATTTCCCCAGAAATCCATGATTATGGAGATAAGCCATTAACAGCTCTTAGTTTGCTAGTTTTGGATAACTGAGACTGGGAGAAAAAGTAAAAAAGGTATTTGTTTTCACCAAAATATAATTCTAATCAAAATGGGCATATTAATTAAATGTCTAATTAATGACTCTCAGGATGCTGTATGTTTCTAAACAACAATGTCCTTGGGTAAAGATGTGGTTGAAACCATGCAGCATTTATGGATTCAGAGAAGGGTGAAACTTCACAAGGCTTCCACTTTTGAAGGGCAGTGACTCATCCCTTGTTTCACAGATGAAGAGGCTAGCTCACAGGAGTAATCCCAGGAGTGGGTGGCAGTGGCTGGGATAGATGGACCACTGTTATTTGTCCTTGCATCCTGTGGTCTCTGGAGAACCTATTCAAACACTGACTTGCCTCTGTGAGAGTGTGGCTCCTGATCCTTCCGTAGCCTTTGGCTGCTTCTCAGTCCCCCCAGCCTTTCTACAGCTGCCATCACACACACACACACACACACACACACACACACACACACACACACACCACCTCTTCACCACATATCACATCTGCTTGAAAGAATGGGCTAAGGGCTTAGCTACTCTATTACCCAGTATCAGGAGCTCTGTCCCCCAGGGTCTCCATCTTCCTAGAATCATGTACCAAATGTTCATAAACCTCTTTTGGCCAAAGTAAATGACATGAAGAAGGCTTATAAAAAAGCCTACAGGTTCTTTTCAGGTATAATTCAGAGTGTTGGTGTTAAGTATTGGTCCACCTGAACCTAGGACTTGGTGCATGGTAGGCAAGCATTCTACCACTGAGTTCTAAATCAGGATAATCCAAAATGATATTGTTGTACTTGGTACAACAAGATGTAATGAGAGAGGACAGGAGGAGGGAATGTTGGACAGAACAATCTCAGGTCTGACACTACAGTATCCGTCTTTTACTAACTTCCCTGAATCCCCCGAGCCTTTGGGAACAGAAGAAAGTCTCTAAGGGGGTGCTCTGTGGGTGTGTAAACGTGTCAGGAAGATATTCTTCTACCGTGCATAGTGGCATACATCTCCAATCTCAGCCCTTAGAGGCCGAGGAAGGAGGATTGCCATGAATTCCAAGCCATTCTGGACTACCAGGAAGTCATTCATTGGCTTGGGAACCTCAGGCTGCCCTGAGTTCTGTTCGAATGACACACTCTACCAGCCAGCCCAAAAAGCATTGGAGACTCTTCAAGGGAGATATGGGGCACAATATGGAGACTTCTGGAATCCAGTAGCTTCATCCTTTGCTTCACATCCTTCACAGCTTCTGCTGAGGCAGACACTGAGAGGCCTCTGTCCCTATCCCCACAGGTCTGGATCACAGATGAAGATGTAGGAACCAGAGAAGACTGCAAGGAGGAAGAGCATCCTGATTAAGATTTAGCACTGACTTTTCTTGAGAAAGTGTGATCTTCAAAGACAGGATTGTAAAGTCCTACCTTCTTCTACCAACAGACCTTTGTATTTTCCTCTAAATACATTTCCTTGTGGAAGGTATATGTGGATGAGAGAAGGTGGCTGAAATGGCTAACAGCCTCATTATCTGCCAAATTATTTATGAGTTGTACATAGATCTCATAATAACCCTATTTTTATTTGAACTACTTATCATGTATACATGTGCATACATTTATAACACCGTGTACTGGGCCATGCCTGCTCTTTCCATCTGGCTAGCACGGTGCTTCTGGTTATACCAGCTCATCACCTTCTTTGCCTTAAGAAACTGTCCTAATCTCAGTCACTGATATAGCATCTTTCAATTTTCAGACTTTTTGTTTCTCAATCCTGGAGGTGAAACTTCAAATGCTAACCAGTTTCTTTGTTTACCTAGAAGTTTCCTCCTCTTTTGGAGCTCATCCAATTAGCTACAGAGGGAATGGATTTACTTTTTGCATATAGACATGAGCTGTGTGATATGTATTTCAAATATAGTGGTCATTTCTTGTGACTGTGGGAGTGTTTTAAAGTTTAATTAGCAATCTCCATAATAATAAGAATACTTCAATTTTAAGATTATCACCAATTTTTTCCTCTGGAATTCCCACCCCTCCTCTGAAGAAGCAAATATATTATTGCTATCCATTGCCACAAAACAGCAAGCCACTCTTGAGTTTTTCTACTATAGGCAGACTAGTGTCTTATTTAAAACAGTCTTTATTGGATAGTGTGGGAGTCTCCTGGAGTCCAGTTCTGACCTGTTGAAGGGTTCTTGGGGGGAGAAGAGAGGAACGAGGAAATGATAGATAGAAAGATAGAAAGAGGTGATAAGATAGACAGAGACACATGATAGCGTCAGGAAGGGCCTGGATCAATACCCAGGCGCCTTGAGGTTTATTCCAAAGGTGTTTTTATACAATGCCAAGGGGTAAGGCAAAAGACCTCTCACTTTCAAGTTCAAAGCACAACATTCAGCCAAATGTAGACCCTTCAAAACACCTGGTAACCACACCTGTGGCTAAATTGTCCCATTATGCAGCCCTGCTGGGTAAAGCAAGCTCAGATTCTCTGATCTTGAGTAAGGTCTTATAGGAACCCTCTCTGGGCATCCACAGGGCAGCTAAAATTAAGGGGCATTTGAGGTATAACATGAAAACCTAATTTAATAGAAGCCTTCTAAAATGTATACATATATAAAGGTGATCTAAATAAAGTCTTCAAATAATGGGGGAGACAAAGCTCCAATTGGATATCTCTTGCCACCTAATAAAGCTTCCAGTCTCAGGATTGGGTTATATCTAACTGAGTTGTTGGCCAGAGAATCCCCAAACAACCCAGGGTTTGCAATGACTATATGTTGTTCTGTACAGATTGACAGCAAGGTCCTGTTGCTGAAGACAATACCCACACAATTTATTGAACATGGAGAAACCAAGCGGGTGCCTACAGAGAGCCTTCACTCCTACATTCTAGCATCTTTGGTACAGGAAGGTACTCTGCAAGCTATCGATGGAAAAATGTAAATACCACCCTAGCCACAAACTCTTTGATCTACAATGGTGTCCTGCCTACCAAATATGCTAGGGCAATGGTGGCACAAAGCTTGTGAGAGTAGACAACCAATATACAATTTTACTTAAGATCCATTCCTTAAATGGAACCCATTTCCAACTCTGCTTGGGTATTCAAGAACCTGAGACTAGATTTCCTAGGGACCTAAGATAAAACCAACTGCTACTGTTCTAAAAAAAATTTAAAAAAAGAAAACATGTAACCATAAAATGACTCCTACTGACATTCTACTATAGTTTAGTAGAAGAAACTGTACTCAACTTTACACCATTGGATGTGGTAGCCTGGAGCTGACACTATCCATAGCCTTTGGATGAAGCATAGCTTGACCATAACTGTGCTGGGTCTCTTGAGCATCTCTCTCTGCTGCCTGGATCCTAACCTAAGCTTCCTCTGGTGCTGCTGACTCACATTTTGCAGAAGTTTCATTTATTTCCTGGATTTGAGCGGCTCCAGCCTCAGCCTATATTTCTGCAGCCCTCTGCATAGAGTCACACTGGGATTCCTGAATTTTTGTCATGCAAAGATCAGGCAATTGGGACAAAGGACAACAGTATTACTGGACCATAGACTGCATACCTGCATACCTTATCTCTACAATGACACTCTGTTGTTCTTCCAGCATGTTGGGCAGGATGGAGGAGAGCCCAGCGGCGCTAATTTGCAAGCTTGTGTGTGTGACTTTTGTTGTTGCTATCACTGCTGTTGAGCTGTAGTCCTGACTTCTCTTGATTTTCCAGTCCTCCAGGCCCACAGTCATGGTACTGAGGCCCTGGATTCTAGGGGATTAACAACCTCTCCTAGGATCTGTGCCTTTGAAATTTTTCTGTAACTCATTGCATCTTCCTTTTGGAGTTCAGTGGAATTCAGGCTTTTTTTTTTTCTTCTGGAGCTGTGCCTCTATCTCCTCTTCTTTTTGTGTGTGTATGTTTATGTATGTATATATGTCTGAGAGAGAGAGAGAGAGAGAGAGAGAGAGAGAGAGAATGTGTGTGTTTATGTGTGCACGTACATGAACCTGGAGTTTGCTGATTTGACTAGATCAGCTAGGCAGCAATCCCTAGGGATGCTCCATTCTCTGCCTCCCTAGCACTGGGATTACAGGCGCATGTCACCCTGCCTGGCTTTTTACATAGCTGTTTTGGATTCTAACTCAGATCTTCATACTTTCACAGCAAATACTTACTGGCAGCTACCTCTCAGCCTGTTTCTCTCTCTTTAGTGGGATTCTTTAGTTCCACATACAGACCTCTAATTTAGCTTTTGTAATGTTACAGCAAGCCTTCTAAACTCAGCATTTTATTTTTATTGTTTATCAGCTCTTTTTTGTGTTTAGTTTTTTCCTTTATTGAATGTAGTTTTTTCATATAATACACTCTGATTACAATTTCCCCTCCCTCTGTTCCTCTCAGTTCTTCTCTAACTTCCCTCCCATCCAAATCCATGCCTGGCCTTCAAAACACACCCTAGGCATTCAGTGCACATGATGAAAGGACACACTGGTGAGCTTCTCTTCCAAGAATCCTTCACAGTCCTCTTTCAGACATCTCAACCCCTGTGAAAGCAACTACGGGATATCTACAAATGAACCAAGCATATTCATGCTGGCCGTGGTAGATGCTCCTCTCTGCTTAGTCCTGTCAAGCCCCTTGGCCTAGGCTTTTGTATTCTCACTCCTAGTGCACTAATTAGTCAAGCACAGAATCTATACAGTAGTATTAGTATAACATGAGAGCTTAATAAAAATACAAATCTCATACTTCACCCTTGACTCAATTGGTCAAAAGTTCTAAAATGGGACCCTGCAATTTACAGTTTTACAAGCTCTTTGGTTGATTCTGAAGCTCATTTTAATCAGTCTCTAGCACTTGATATGAGCCTTGGGCTCCCCTATAATTATTCTACTGGATCAGAATTAGAGATTCGGTCCCAGAGAAAACAAATAGGATAACCCAGAAAGTCCCAGGGAGGTAATGCTTTCAACAAATACATTGAAGTAATGGTGAAAGTCTCTGGGAATATTCAGGATAAGCTTGTTCAATTTTCTGGTGCATGAGGCTGATGAAAACTGAAGGTCATGTGAGCATGAAGGTCCATCCTCAGCGTATCCCCTGGCCATATGTGCTTGATAGATGAGTCTGATTACTTTGTTAGTTATGTCTACAAAAGTCTGAACTGCACGGTTAACATCTTAACTCAGGCACCTCTAAGGACAGTGAGAGAACTGGAGTACCTAACACTGCGCTGGAGAGTGTGTAGATGCATTCTCTAGTGAGTTAGTGAGATCGCATACAAGTCATGTACAACAAACTCCCCATGAGAAGGTCTCATGCTAAATGTTTGGCAAATTTTCCCTAAAGAGCTTCTGAAGCCTTTCTGTCCTGTTATTTTTCTTTTGCTGGTCTTTTTTCCCATCTCTTTTCTGTCCAAAGTCATCTGTTTGAATGGTTCCCTTGCTCATCCTAACTGTAGACCTTTGAGTCCTTTGTTGGTAGTGGTCAGAGTTCATACTGGTGTTTGAGAGGCTTTGTCAAGCATGTGCACGGCCTCATCCTTTGAGTAGGATGTGCTGCAGGCTTAACTCAGCTGTACAACTTGAGATTTGCTTGCCTTGTGCTGCTCCCTTGTCCTGCTTAGGACTTTCTTGTCTAAGGGTTTTGTCCTAGCTTGCTCTCCCTCTTTGTTCTAATTGTTCGAATCTTGGTGACCTTTGTCTTTTTGGATTTAATGGCTGCAGCTGTTCCTTTAATAGACAAGTATGGGCCGGCGGTGGTGGTGCATGCCTTTAATCCCAGCACTTGGGAGGCAGAGCCAGGTGGATTTCTGTGAGTTTGAGACCAGCCTGGTCTACAGAGCGAGATCCAGGACAGGCACTAAAACTACACAGAGAAACCCTGTCTCGAAAAGAAAGATAGAAGAAAAGAAAGGAAAGAAGGAAAGAAGAAAAGAAGGAAAGAAGGAAAGAAAGAAAGGAAAGTACTTTCTAACCCGAGGTCATTATGCTTCTCTCAGTTCTCTGCACAGAAGCTTACTCTATGGTAATTTCTAGGCATTATTGTCTAATAGCACCCATTTTGTGTAGCCCCATTAAATACTTTTGTAATTAAATAATTAATTTTTATGTGTGAGTAAGTAAAAATAAAGAGAAAAGCCATTTCACAAGTATACAGGTATATATCTCCCCAAAACATAGCTAAAGAGTTGTTTGGGGACCTTAGAGGAAGAGCATTGAGTAGAATGGTTGGGGAGTATGCCAAGAAGACCAAGTATTCTCTCCGAGATCAGTACCACATTGAGACTGAACAGTATGAGTGTGATAACTCATGTGCATGGTTTATATTAGTGTCCACATTGAGACCAGATGCCATGGATGTGATGAACTTGTGTGCATGGTTTAATGAACCTGTTTAATAGGGCTGTGATCTATTAGAACTGAGATCAAGATAATGGAAGACCCTTATCAACTGGTGGATGATAAGGAGACCGACTAAAGTTCACAGTGACTAGAAGGGTGCTCTGTAATTGACAGTGGGGAAGAGTGATGGGAAGCCAAGAAGAGACCAAATGATTGAGGAGATAGCCTAAGCAAAGACCAAAGTGAAGACATTGCTCTAAGGAATCCATTTTCAATCCCTAGGAAATGATTCTGGTTAAATATCTCTGGTCTAGCTGGGTGGTACTACATTCCTTTAATCCCAGCACTCTGGAGCAGTGGTTCTTTTTTTGTTTGTTTGTTTTTTCGAGACAGGGTTTCTCTGTGTAGCTTTGCGCCTTTCCTGGAACTCACTTGGTAGCCCAGGCTGGCCTCGAACTCACAGAGATCCACCTGGCTCTGCCTCCTGAGTGCTGGGATTACAGGCATGCACCACCATCGCCTGGCCGGAGCAGTGGTTTTTAACTTGTGAATCTAAACTCCTTTGGAGGTCAAAAGACCCTTTCACAGGAGTCACCTAAGACTACCAGAAAACACAGATATTTACATTATGATTCACAACAGTAGCAAAATTACAGTATGAAGTAGCAACAAAGTAATTTTATGGTTGAGGGTCACCATGGCATGAGGAACTGTATTAAAGGGTCAAAGCATTAGGAAGGTTGAGAACCACTGCTCTGGAGCCTGAAGGAGGAGAATTATGAGTTTGATGACAGCCTAGGCAACACACACACACACACACACACACACACACACACACACACACACACACGCACAAAAGGAAACAAACAAAAATTTCTGGTCTGTTCCACACAGCTTCTTATTATGTGTGTCTGGAGTCAAGCCCAGATAGTTCATCTTTTATGTATTGGCCAAAATAACTTTTCCTCATTAAAAAAATAACACCAACCTTCAGAGAAAATAACATATCTCTAAATGAATATTTACTGTCCTCTAGTATTTTTAATTCTGTTCACACTCTTTTTCTTGTGTGGAGTGCTTGCTAATGTCTCCAAGCACCATGTAATATTCTTTCTTTCAATCTCAAGCTGTTTCTTTCCATGGACTGCAGGACATGCCAGCTTAGTGCCCCTTCTGTCACTTCCTTCAAGGCAATGGATAGCTTAGGCATAGGAACTGCCCTGCTGCTCTCACAGGACTTAATTCTTAGTAAGAAGTAGGGTCTCAAAACCTACATTGACTGTATTTTAAAAAGCCACCATGTCTTTTGTAGAAAGGATAATGCTAATTTATGCTGCAATCAATTAAAACCACCACATTGTGCTCCATGGTCAGTCACTATTGCTGTATTTTCTTTTCTTTTCTTTTTTTTTTTTTTTTGGTTTTTCATTTCTCTGTGTAGCTTTGCACCTTTCCTGAAACTCACTCTGTAGCCCAGGCTGGCCTCGAACTCACAGAGATCCTCCTGCCTCTGTCTCCTGAGTGCTAGGATTAAAGGCGTGTGCCACCACTGCCCGGCTTGCTGTACTTTCTGTGATGTCATGGTCTGGTTTTGGTATTAATATAATGGCAACCAAGTGGTGTCTCATCAATTGACTTGGGAAATATTACCTCTTCTGTTTACTGAAAAGAAAATTTTTCTTCGGCTCTTCTTAAATTTAAATGTTTTACAGAATACAACAATAAAGTCATATGACCTCTTATTTTATGGGAAGGATTTCTAATTACTACTTTGTTTACTTGATGTAGGTCTGATCAGATTTCCTGTTTATTCTTAAGCATATGCTGATTCGTGTTTTTCTGAAATTGTATCCTTTTCATCTGAGCAGCCTCATTTTGGTATAATGTTTGTTTTATAATACACGCTTATAAATCTCTATGACCTTCATGCTTTCTGATGATACGCCCTACGTTGGTTCTGAATTTTGAAATTGTGTCCTCATTCTTTTCTTGTTTTTTCTTAAAGTTCTAAGAATTTTGCTTTTTAGACAACCGTGGTTGGTTTGGTTGCTTTCGCTTTCACCCTTTCTCTAAGAGAATCAAAATCCTAGTGATGACTTGAATGTAAACTAATAGGAATCACATAAATCTTGCTTTGTTAAAACCCTGGGTCACAGAAAAAAATATATAAATATTTTAAAATACATATTTCTAAATTGAGTCGGCTGCTTGTCACACTTATCTTGGGAATCCTCGTTCTTGAACAACAGAAAGGGTATTTAAAATGTTTGCAAGTCAACTGCTTAATACAGTAATATTTACTTTACATATTTGCTCAGTGAAGGTTGAAATGTATTCCATTGTTGTCTATTTACTATGCTATCTCTAGTTGTTCAGTTAATATTTGGCTATCAGAAATTTGAATATCAAGAGACTTTCATTGTCTCTATTTACTAACCTGCTCTGCAAAACATACATCATTATTTTCCACAAGGACTCTCTTACCAAGATTCATGCTGATGGCATGGCAAGCAGTGAAAACCACTATTGTCCGACACAAAAACATCAGCTACAGATAGATTTTCATCTCCCTTTCTGAAGGCGTCTCTTTCTCTGTTTCCATCTCTGTTCTTATTAATGATACTTGGTTTTCTGTGTGAGAAATAAGAAATAGATTATTCAAGATCCAGTCATCAATTGGATGAGGAAAAGTGAGGAAAAAGATGAATGGGGAATGCTTTCAGGTTTCTTTGTTGATTCTGCTGTGTGGTGTCACACACCAAAAGTAACACAAATATATGGTGCTTGGAATGGGGGAAGACAATGGACTTAAATCTTATCTAAGTGCAACTAGCAGGAGAGACTCAAACAGTTTCTGTTCAGGGATGGGTCAAGAATGACTCTTCCCATCTCAAAAGTCCATTACTGGATGAGCAGACACTGAGACATGTGTATGCTTTATGTGCCCTGTGGATGGAGAAGAAGAAGAGAGAGACAAGGTCCATCAGAGCTCTCTTTCTGTATTCTTGAACTTCTTCTGATACTGTGACTTAGTCATAAATGAATTCAGTATAAATAAGAATTTCATTATTGTTTCCTCTTTAAAAATCAAATATTTCTAAACATAATTAAATATATAAAGGTATCATATAATAGCCAAACATAATGAATATTTAAGATACATCTAAAATTGATCAATATTCTGGATATGCAAAATGCATTAACGCAAAAAAGTCTTAGTTTCATAATTCATAACCCTCTGCCTTGAAATAGAATTTGAGAATCAGTACAAGTTTGCGAGAGTGATTTGAGAAATGGTCACCAAACTCCTACTGACTTGACTTTGGCAATTTTACTCCATCAATCCTAAGCATGACTATGCAAGTTTCAGCTTGCAAATCACATATTCTTAGCAAGAAAACACAGACTAGGAAACCTTAAGTAATAATCTTAAAAGTCAAATGGTTAGCTTATCACTGGTTGGTTCCCTAGTACGTATGACCCTACATTTTTTATTTAGTTTTAACTCATCTTTCCAGTCAGTAATTTAATATGTCTGATTCATGTTTGATGAACAATAAAACACATTCATTCCTACATTTGATATTTGGACATTTTTTTCTGGGAAGAAAAGTAGATACTCGTGCAGCTGTAATGGTTAAGTTTTGGTGCCTAACATACCTACTGTGATGGCTCATCTTGGTTTTCTTTTTTTTTAAATTTTATTTTATAATTTAATTTAATTTTACATATCAGCTACGAATTCCCTTGTTCTCCCCCCTCCCACATCCCCCCCCCACCTTATCCCCAGCTCACCCCCCATTCCCATCTCCTCCAGGGCAAAGATTCCCCTGAGGATTACCTTGGTAGATTCCGTCCAGGCAGGTCCAGTCCCCTCCTCCCAGGCTGAGCCAAGTGTCCCTGTATAAGTCCCAGGTTCCAAACAGCCAGCACTGAGGACAGATCCCAGTCCCACTGCCTGGATGCCTCCCAAACAGATCAAGCTAATCAACTATCTCACTTATCCAGAGGGCCTGATCCAGCTGGGAGCTCCTCAGCTATTGGTTCATAGTTCATGTGTTTCCATTCGTTTGTCTGTTTGTTCCTGTGCTTTATTCAACCTTGGTCTCAACAATTCTCACTCTTCCAAACCCTCCTCTTTCTCGCCAATTGGACTCCTGGAGCTTCACCTGAGGCCTGGCCATGGATCTCTGCATCCGGTTCCCTCAGTCATTGGATGGGGTTTCTAGCATGACAATTAGGGTGTTTGGTCATCCTATCACCAGAGTAGGTCAGTTCAGGCTGTTTCCTGACCATTGCCAGTAGTCTATTGTGGAGGTATCATTGTGGATTTCTGGGGACCTCTCTAGCACTTTGCTTCTTCCTATTCTCATGTGGTCTTCATTTATCATGGTCTCTTATTCCTTGTTCTCCCTCTCTGTTTTTGATCCAGCTGGGATCTCCTGCTCCCCTAAGCTCTCTTTCCCTTACCATTCATTACCCCCACTCATGTCCAGGTTGTTCATGTAGATCTCATCCATTTCTCTGTCGATCAGACAGAGATTGGACTGGGCGATCCCTGTGTCTTTCTTGGGGCCCTATTTTCTAGGTAGCCTCCCTGGAGTTGTGAGTAGCAGTCTAGTCATCTTTGTTTTACATCTAGTATCCTCCTATGAGTGAGTACATATCATGTTTGTCTTTCTAAGTCTGGGTTACCTCACTCAGGATGATTTTTTTCTAGATCCACCCATTTGTCTGCAAACCTCATGATGTCATTGTTTTTCTCTGCTGGGTAGTATTCCATTCTGTATATGTACCACATTTTGTTTATCCATTCTTCAGTTGAAGGGCATCTAGGTTGTTTCCAGGTTCTGGCTATTACAAACAATGCTGATATGAACATAGTTGAGCAAGTGCCCTTGTGGTATGATTGAGCATTCCTTGGGTATATGCCCAAGAGTGGTATAGCTGGATCTTGGGAGAGATTGATTCCCAATTTTCTAAGAAAGCACCATATTGATTTCCAAAGTGGTTATACAAACTTGCATTCCCACCAGCAGTGGAGGAGAGAAAGCATCTTCAACAAAAGGTGCTGGCATAACTGGATATCAATGTGTAGAAGGCTGCAAATAGCTCCATATCTGTCACTCTGCACAAAACTTAAGTCCAAGTGGATCAAAGACCTCAACATAAATCCAGCTACTCTGAACCTGCTAGAGGAGAAAGTAGGAAATAGTCTTGAAAGCATTGGCATAGGAGATCACTTCTTAAATATAACACCAGTAGCACAGACACTGAGAGAAACAATCAATCAATGGGACCTCTTGGAACTGAGAAGCTTTTGTAGAGCAAAAGATACTGTCAACAAGGCAAAGCAACAGCCTACAGAATGGGAAAAGATCTTCACCAACCCCACATCTGACAGAGGACTGATATCCAGAATATATAAAGAACTCAAGAAATTAGACATCAAAATGGCCAATAGTCCAATTAAGAAATGGGCTATAGAACTAAACAGAGAATTCTCAACAGAGGAAACTCAAATGGCTGAAAGACATTTAAGGAATTGCTCTGCATCCCTAATCATCAGGGAAATGCAAATCAAAATGACTCTGAGATACCACCTTACACCTGTCAGAATGGCTAAGATCAAAAACACTGAAGACAGCTTATGCTGAACACGATGTGGAGCTAGGGGAACTCTCATCTTGGTTTTCAATTTGGCTAGATCTGGAATCAATTAAAATGAAAGCTACTGGGAACTTCTTGAGGGCTTTTCTTGATTGGATTATTAGAGGTGGAAATCCTAGCCTAGGTGGGCAGCACTGTCAGCATGTGTTTATGTTTGTGTATCACATATGTGTGACAGCCAAGATAAAAGGGATAAAAAGGCATGGTGTAGGGACTCTTTGTTTTTTCAATGTTTGCTTTCAGTTCTCCTGACAAGCCTGTCGATCCTGTTGCTGTGGATTTCCTTCACCAATATGAGAATCAGCTTCTTTGGACTCCCAACATAGACAGGAGACCTGCTGGAGCCCTCCAACAGTCCTCTCCTCTAGCCTTTCATCAGCAGGTGGGACTTATGATCGGAGCCTTATGAACTGAGCAACTCCTGGGATTCTCAGCCTCTTCCGTTGTGGGCCTACCCAGATCATGTCTTGTAAGCCAAGTTAATGTATGTGTTCACCCTACCAGCTCTGTTTCTTTAGAGAACCCTGACTAACACAACCCCTAATTTATAAAAGAGACTTATAATCAGCTAGAATGTGGGTAAATATTGATACAACCAAGTAGAACAGAGTTCCATGTGGGTTTTACCTCTAAATGAGGGATTCTGGTATGTTCTGTACTAGATATCAATGTATCTAAAATTTCACTCAGCATGAATTGATTGAACAGCCAGCTCTTCTAAAAGTGGATTATGATGCAAAAGATCAGAAAGATAACATGACCAAGAAAATACACAGTGTGCTTTTGTTAGAATGTCTGTTCAGGTTGCTGTGTTTGCAGAGGGCTGAGTCACTGCACTGGACCTGTTGTGTGGCTGGAAGGATGAGTCACCCCACTGGACCTGTTGTGTAGCAGGGAAGGACCATAGATTTCCGTCTTGAAAGTTGATAAGCAGAGAAGTATGGGACGAACTATCAAATGCCCAAAAGATGGAAGTGTGAGAAGCAAATTTATGCATAATTTGTGATTTTATTTGTGTGTGTGTGTGTGTGTGTGTGTGTATACATGCATATGGATGCCCAGGGAGGCCAGAGAAGGGTGTGGGACTCCTTGGAATTGGAGTTACAGGCAGTTGTGAGCTGCCAGATATGGGTTTTTGGAACCAAATTTGGATCCTCTGCAAAGGCAGCAAGTGCTCTTCACTGTTGAGCCATCTTTCCAGCCCCAAAATGAAATTTTCATGAAATTTTAGAACTGGAAGAGATCCTAGAGTGTATTTAAAGTTCCTGTCAAATTCAGGAATTCCTGCTCCCAAATGCTCCAGAATATTCTTCAAAGCAATCTTCTTCCTGTAGCCCTTTATGTGTAACTTATGCCACTGATACTTAAAAAAATTAAAAGAGCAACTCCAGCCAAGCACGTACTGCTGAGGTCCTGTGCCTCTTTATGAATTCCCAATGGTGCACAGAAGTTGATTTGGGAAAAAGCAGATTTGCAGTATATAGAAGCTGACTGCCAGATCAGCACCCTGGACAAACTTCAATATGAAACATAATCATTTCAGTGACTGCTTTGAAATCCAGTCTGTTCATGCCTGTGACACTTATTAATGCTGAAGGACATGCTAACTGAATGCACAAGCAATATGGTCAGCTGAGCCCTATAGAACTTGCACAACATGAGGAGGGCCACAAAACAAATATTAATGAGGTAGGTCATGGAGACCCTCTTTCATTTCCTCTATATTGTTTTAACAAAGCACAGTTGATCCTCACATTTGTGGACATTCTGCCTAGAACTGCCTCTGCACCATCAGCTTGATCAGTAAGGAGGAATTGCCTTATGACCAGTGACACTTTTGAAGTGAATCAACATATAACGTTAAGCACGAAGAAAATAGTGTAGGCTATAGATTTCTTGCCAGTAATAAAGAAAGTAAGTACTGAGTAAAGACTCCTTTAGCTCTAAAATTCTCATACTTCTCAGCTACTTTCTAGTATCTCAATGTAAAGTAGTTTTCATATACCTGGCTAGTTGTATCTTGTACCATTAGTACTCAGTCATGTGAAGATATAGGTACATTTTCCACCAGAAGCCAACTATCTAGGCAGCCACGCTACTTTCAAAAAAAGAGTCTTTTCACTTTGTACTCTGGAGTGTTGAAAACAAATATATTTGTTATAAACTATTTTTTTTATGTATAGTATAGCAGAATGTCATTAGGGGTCATTTTATTGCTACTTTTTTAAGAGAACAGTATTATTTGGTTTTAACCTAGGTCCCTGGGCTATCTAGTCTCAAGTTTTTGGGCACCCTGGTGTGGTTTCCATCTCATGGAGTAGGCCTTAATTAAAATTGTATATTGGTTGGCTATTCCTACAAGCCTTGTGACACTGTTGCACTAGCATATCTTGCAGGCAAGACACCATTGTAGATCAAAGAGCCTGTGACTGGCTTGGTTTATCTTTCTCCTTTGGTAGAATACAGACTACCTTCCTGTATAGAAGGTGCTAGAATGTAGGGGTGAAGGCTCTTTGTAGGCACCAGCTTAACTTCTCCGTGTTCAGTGAGTTGTATAGCATTGTCTTCAGCAATGAGGCCTTGCTGTCTCCTGGAGAGCAACCTATAGTCTTGGCAAAAGCCTGAGGTGTTTGGGGATTCCCACCGGACCCCTTTGGGAACAACTCGAGATGTAACCCAATCCTGGTACTATAAGCTTCATTTGCTGACAAGAGATGCCCAGTTGGGACTCTGTCTCACACATTATTTAGATATTTCATTTAGAATGCCTTCATATATGTATATATTTTAAGAAGTTTCTACTATGTTACATTTCCATACTACTCCTCAAATTGACCTTAATTTTAGCCATCTTTCCTCATAGTTCTTCCTTTATCCTCTTATTTCAGTACCCCCACATTCAACCATAACTCTCTTTTCTATTTCCCTTTCAAAAAAGAACTATTTGTTCCCTTCTATTCCCTTACTGTATACCTCCTCTCTGTTGGTCTATGGATTGTAGCTTGGTATCATTGACATAACAGTTAATATCCACATATATGTGAATACATACCATATTTATATCTCTAGGTCTGAGTTACCTCACTCAGGATGAATTTTTCTAGTTCCATTCATTTACCTGAAAATTCGATGATTTCAGCTTTTAAACTTCTGAGTAGTATTTTATTATGTAAATGTACCACATTGTCTTTATCTATTCATCTCTTGAGGGACATCTAGTTTTTTTTTTTCAATTCTACTATGAATAGAGCAACAATGAACATGGTTGGATCTTTGGTAAGATGAAGTGTCCTTTGTTTATAAGTCTAAGAGTGATATAGATGGATCTCAAGGAAGATCAATTTCCATTTTCTTGAGGAACTGCCCCACTGATTTCCATAGTGACTGTACAAGTTTGGACTCCCACCAGCAGTGGATGAGTGTTCCCTTACTCTCCATCCTTGCCAGCAGGAGTTACCTTTTTCTTTGTTGATCTTAGCTATTATGACTGGTGTAAGATGAAATCTCAAAATAGTTTTGATTTGCATTTCCCCAATGGTTAAAGATGTTGACCATTTCTTTAAGTCTTCTTAGCCTTTTGAGATTCCTCTTGATAATTCTTTATTTAGATCTGTATCCCACTTTTAATTTGGTTATTTATTTTCTTGTTATCTAGTTTTTTCAGTTCTTTATACATTTTGAATATTAGCCCTCTATTGGATGTGTAGTTGGTAAATGCTTTTTCCAATTCTGTAGGCTGCCACTTTGTATGAAGGACAGCGTTCTTTGTCATGCAGAAGCTTTTCATTTTCATGAGGTCCCATTTATTGTTTATCTCAGTTCCTGTGTTAATAGCGTTCTGTTCAGAAAGTCTTCTCCTGTGACAATGGGTTCAAGGCCATTTCCCACTTTCTCTTCTATCTGGTTCAGTGTATATGGTTTCATGTTGAAGTCTTCAATCCATTAAGAATTGAGTTTTGTGCAGGGTGATAAGTATTTGGATCTTTTACATGCACCCATACAGTTTGAATAGTACCATTTGTTGAAGTTGCTAACTTTTTCCAGGTGTGTATTTCTTGATTATTTATAGACAATCAGGTGTTCATGGGTGTGTGGATTTGTGTCTGGGTCTTAAACATTCATTTTTACTGATGAACATAACTTTTCATGTCAATAATATGCTGCTTTTATTACTGTAGTTCTGTAATATTGATAGGGATAGTGATACCTCTACCAGTTCTTTTATTATTCAGGATTGTTTTAGCTGTCCTGGCCATTTCTTTTTTACTATAATATGAAGCTGAAAATTGTCCTTTCAAGATCTTTGTGTTTGGATTTTGATGAGGATTGAACTGAATTTGTAAATTGCTTTTACTAGGATGGCCATTTTTACTATATTAATCCTACCAATCTTTCCATGGGAAATATTTTCATCCTCTGATATCTTCTTCTAATTTCTTCTTCAATATCTTAAAGCTTTTATCATAGAGAAGATTCATAATAACAAAATTAGAGACAAAAGGGGGGACATAACAACAGACACTGAGGAATTCCAGAGAATCATAAGGACATACTTTTAAAACCTGTACTCCACCAAATTAGAGAACCTAAAAGAAAAGAATAAATTTCTCAATACCTACCAGTTACCAAAGTTAAATCAAGATCAGATAGCAACTTAAACAGAACTATAACCCTTAATGAAATAGCAGTCATTAAAAGTCTATCCCCCCCCCAAAAAAAAGCCCAAGGCTGATGGTTGTAGCACAGACTTCTGTCAGATTTTCAGAGAAGTGTAATGCTAATACTCCTTACATTATTCCACAAAATAGAAACAGAAGGAATGTTGCACAATTCACTTTATGAAGCCATGGTTACCCTGATACCCAAACCACATAAAGACCCAAAACAGAAAGAGAATTACAGACCAGTTTTCCTTAGATGCAATTTCCCATAGGTCTAAAAATTATCAATAAAATACTTGCAAATCTATTCCAAGAATGCATTAAAAGACCATCAGACGTGATCAAGTAGTCTTCATTCCAGAGATACAGGGATGCTTCAACATACGTGACCCGATGAATGTAACCCACCATATAAACAAACTGAAAGACAAAAGCCAGATGATCATCTCATTAGATTCAGAAAAGGCCTTTGACAAAATCCAACACCACTTCATGGTAAAAGTCCTGGAGAGATTAGGATTACAAGGGATACATCTAAACATAATAAAGGCAATTTACAGCAAGCCCATTGCCAACATCAACTTAAATGGAGAGAAACCCAAAGCAATTGCACTAAAATCAGGAGTATGACAAGGTTATCCACTCTCTCCATACCTATACAATACAGTACTTGAAGTCTTAGTTAGAGCAAGAGGACAACTGAAGGAAATCAACAGGATATAAGTAGGAAGGGAAGAAGTCAAAGTATCTTTATTTATAGATGACATAGTAGTATACATAAGCCACTCTAAAAATTCCTCCAGGAAACCTCTATAGCTGATAAACACTTCCAACAATGTAGTTGGATACAAAATTCACTCATAAAAATAAGTAGCCTTCCTATATGTCAACTGGACTGAGAGAAAAATTGGGGAAACAACACATTTCACAATAGCCTCAAATAATATAACATCTTGGGGTAACTCTAATCAAGCAATATGATAATATTTTAAAAGAGACATTTTGAAAAGAAATATGGGGGTGGGTGGGTGTAGGGATGGGTCAGTAGTTAAGAACATCTACTGCTCTTGCAGAGGACTTGAGTTCAGTTCTCAGCATCTGTGTCTGGTGGGTGCCTCAAAACACATGCTGGAGAGGATTGGACACTTTCTTCTAGCCTCCATTGTGGTGATATTTTGTGGTACTCTAATAAAGCTTGCCTGAAGATCAGAGGATAGAGCTATCCACATATTTAGCCACAGAGGTCAGGCAGTGGTGGCACATACCTTTAATCCTAGCACTCAGGAGGCAGATATCCATCTGGATCTCTGAGTTCAAGGCAACCCTAGACTACACAAGATTAATCCATTCTAAAAGAAACAGAGCCAGGCAGTGGTGGCACATACCTTTAATCCTGGCACTTGATATCTTATGCCTTTGCTACTAGTATTTGGGAAGCACACATGCCTTTAATCCAGCACTAGGAAGGTTGAGATAGGAAGTAAAATGGCTTGGTGGAGGAAGGCATATAAGGCATGAAGAGACAGAAACTAAAGAGAGCCTTTCAGGTGAGGACTCAGAGGCATTCAGAGAGTTCGTGGAGTTTGCGAGGTGAGAAGTGGCTGTGGCTTGTTCCTTTGTCTCTCTGATCTTTCAGCATTTATCCCAGTATCTGGCTCTGGGTTTTTATTATAAGACCATTTAGGATTCGTGCAACACTCCATGGGCACCTTTACTCACATGCACACACACACACACACACACACACACACACCCCATACACTCTTAAAAGTTTATAAAACAGTGTAGAATTGTGATTGCTCCATACCTAGGTCTTACTCAGCACAAAGCTATTTTTATTTTTGTTCCTTCCTGAGTCCATTCTTAATCTCAACAGAAACAGGATACTACCACGCATTATTATGTAGAATAACATCCTGAGCTTGGGGAAATACTGTTTCCTACTGAGATGGATTCCTGCCATCCAGCTACACCATTCATTCAATATATCAGCAGCAGTTTGATGCACCTAACACCTAGAAGTAAAACAAACCATGTAAGTATTCAATTATTTCTTTAGATCATAGCTGTTTCCTCAGTAACATATGCATAGCTAATATTACATCCATTAACTGTAATTTTCCATACCAGCTTTTCTGATTTCACACTTGACAACAATTTTCTTTACACGTTTAGGTTCAATTTAGAAGGCAACTTGAAAAGTTACCATTAGAGACGTCTTTTGGTTCCTACAGTTTTATACAGAAGATCATTTTTACTTTATGCTGAGAAAATGATGCTTCAGTAGAAGGATTTTTGCTCAAAACAGTGTGTGTTCATCTTTCCTAGGGATGAATGCTCAGGCCTTCCTAAAGTAACAACTTCCCATAATGCTTTTCTAAGTGACTGCTGAGAGGCGTCTTTATAATGGCACAGGGAGGTGGCAGTGCTGATGTCATAATCACAGGAATCGTTATGATACTTGTATTAAATTTATCCTTCCTTTGTTATAGATTCTGTGCGTGAGGCAGTCCTACAGACCTTGTGCTCACCACTCATATTGAAACAGTTTCGTTCTTTGAACATAGGGCCGTTCCTAGGTGGGGGCTGAAGCTCAGAGGTAAACCCTTCTCTTTGCTGGGTCCAATCACAGCAACACAGAAATAAATTGGTAGTAAATGATAAAACAATTGATTAAGCACCCCCAAGATTCATACAACTTCTCAAAAATCTCAATAGAGATTTGGTAGAGATAACTAATACTAAGACTATTTGGAAAAGCCATATGAAAACCTACTATTTTGCTATATATATTCATATGTATTTATGCATTCATATATAGGTATGTATTATACAAAAGAGTTTAACTGGAGTTAAAACACACAAGGGATTATTCTCATTCCTGAAACCATAAGTTGCCAAATACTAAGCCCAGTGTCAAGTTTGGGATACCTCCTCTGGAGTTGTTGGTCAGAGGTGCTTGGGGGACTCTCCTCAAATATAAGCTTGTTGGTTGCCCACCAGAATTTCATGGTAAGACCATGTTGCTGATACACTGGTCATGTGACTTGGGGAAATCAAGTTGATACTGATCAGGAAGCTTATTCTCTTCTCCATAGCTTTAAGAGTTCTAGAAGGTGGAAGGCAGGTTGATACCTTTGCCAAGATTCAGGGACCATCTCAGAAGAAGTAGCAGAAGAATTGTAAGAGACAGAGATTGGGGAGGACTGAAACAAAACAGGATCTTCTGGACAGCACAGAACCAGTACACTCAGGAGCTCATAGCATCTGTGGGTACCTGTGCAAGATCAAGACAGTCAATATTCTATCATGGAAGGGCTAGAGCGATGGCCCAGCTGTTAAGAGCACTGGTTGCTTTTCCCCAGAAGACCCAGGTTCAATTTCCAGCACTCACACTGGAGCTCATAACCATCCATATCTCTACCTCCAGGGGATCCATTGCCATCTCTCGCTTATGCAGGTAATTTGTGTAAATGTGCACAGACATAAAAGCAAACAAAACACTCATACATATAAAATAAAAATAAAAATTTCAAAACACACATATACACAGAGACACCACCTCCCAAATTCCTCCCTCTATCACGGAGTAGGTTAACACCCCTAAATGAAGAGCTATGGAGAGCTGATGGCTTTTGGGGTGGGGGAATCAGTTTATTTTAAGGTTGTGGTTCCTGGTCTGTTAAACATGCTCCAGTCGATGGCCTCACACCAAGAAATATAAACAACATACATTGAAGTGTATGTTTTTTTAAAGAGTACATAAAGCTGAGGTAGTGGGGAGGTGGGGATGGATCTGCAGACAGTGAGGAAGAGGAGTTGTGGGTGAATATAAGCAAAATTCATTGTATGAAATTCTCAAATAATATCACTATTAAAATATCTCAATAAATAGAAATTCTTTGATAAGGTAGAATTTGTAGAAGATAGTATTTCCTTTTTATTAGACATATATGGTAGGCATATCCATCCTTGTTATTGTAATTTCTCCAAGGAGACTCTAATTCTCTCATGTTTCTGCTTTAGGACCATTTTAACAAAGCAGATTTCAAAAGATAATACATGCTGTTACCTCCATAACAATTCATGCCTTAATCAGGCCATCTATACATGGAGGATAATTCCCATGGGAGCTAGTCACTGCTCCCATCAGACAATAGGAGGGATTTCTTGATGCCTGTCTTTCCTGGTGCTTTTGGCAGAGAGATGACAGCAGTACTCACTGGATAGGAGGTATTGACTTTCTTGTGGTTTCTGGAAGAACTGCTTGAATCATAAAGCCTGTGGAGAACTGGTCTACCAACAGATAGCCACTAAGCATCTACTGGGAACTATACAAAGAATTTTGAGGACCTCCAATGTGGTGTCCTAATGTTGTTCACTTTTCACAGCATAGATGAGCTTCTTTCAGTACTCTTTTCTAGATGACAGATTGACAAAGCTCCAAAGCCAAAATTATGATGACCATCAATATTATGGTTTAGCCATGTGACTTATGAAACCAGTCTTCAAACTATTGTTCTTCCTGAGAGGTGAATAGCTTGCTTCTCATGAGGCTGCAATACAACCCCAAGATTGGCACTGTCAAAATAAAACATCCCTGGGCGGTGGTGGCGCACGCCTTTAATCCCAGCACTCGGGAGGCAGAGCCAGGTGGATCTCTGTGAGTTCGAGGCCAGCCTGGGCTACCAAGTGAGTTCCAGGAAAGGCTCAAAGCTACACAGAGAAACCCTGTCTCGAAAAACCAAAAAAAAAAAAACCAAAAAAAAAACCAAAAAAAAAAAAACATTATTATATATCTATGGTTTGGAGAAGTCTAAAGATGATTAATTTGGGAAAGGAATAGGGGCATTGTTACTAAAAATGTAGACCTTTTCCTTTATTTCAAGATGCAGGCAGACCATAAATAAATATTGTCAAAATATATCACCATATTGCTGAGATGTTATGCTTCTTGCCTTTCAGCAATGAAAATTGTAAATATATTTTCTTCCATAAAATGTGTTGCTTCATGCACAAAGATTCACAATTCAATATTTCACAGAACTATTAATGGTCCATTTTTAGAGTTATGCAGATTTAGGTGCATAATACAGAATAAAAGCTTTTTATTTTCTTAGTCATAGAACTGGTAAATTACTTCCTATTCTGTGCTTTCCAGTGTCGTTTCTTTTGAAATGGTAACTTTTTTCAAGGTCTCTGTTAAAGTTGTAATTCAAAATGGCTCATACAAATTAATTTGCTTATTTTTGCATTCTCTGAGTTATGATAGAAATAATCTTATATTATTCTCTTAAAAGTAGAATCAACCATAATAATGGTCATAATTCAAATGAATATAGCTATTGAATGCAATCCCCATATGGACTATGATGACTTTGTATCAAATCAATTTTCTTTCTTGTATTAAAAAATGAACTAAATAAACTTAAGAAAGTTTTAGGGCTAAAGCATGATAATTAAAACATTATACCTCCTGGAGGAGTGATGCTGGTAGTTGCATGTCATACAGAATGAATGTTGAATGGACATAAATGAAAATTGTATTTATTCAAACTAATCCCCTACCCTCAAGACTCACTGGATAGCTCCCCCAAAAATCTAGGTTCACCTTTCTAAGCTCACCAATGATGGCCGATTGCCAGGTCTGAATGAAAACCTGTGCCAGCACTCAGGCTGCTTATAGACAAGGGGGCCAAATACGTTTCTCCAGTCTTCAGTCCTGTGTAGTGCATGTGAATCAGACAGACTGATTCAGATCCTGTGCTGCTCTGACGGTGTAATCAGAAATCACTTCTTTCCTCTGAATTCTTGTAATGGTAATGGTATTTTTGTTGGCATACTATAACATTGTGCCCTAAAGAGTTCAAGTTCAATGGTAGTATATGCCTCAGGAATCTGAAGCAATAGGGTCTTAGTTTTGTGGTCAGCCTAGGCTGCATGTTCAGTACCAGACTGGACTTCAAAGTAAGACCTGTTTTCCTTTTTTAAAAATGTTCAAGTTCATCTCCTGTTTCGTCTACTAAACTTCATATGCTTCGGATGGTAAGGCTCATGCTTTATTGAGTACTGTGGATCTGGATCCCATTTGATTCTGGAACAGCCATACCATATATGCGAACTGATGGAATGCATGGAAGGAAATACAAGTCTTGGGAATTGAACAATAGGAACAACAGATCCAACAGTCAATCAAACAAAAATTAGAACAGACTGTAAGAGTTAAGTAACAAAAGTAGAAAGCTTAGTTACAGTGGTGGCACTACTCTGGAGGCTGAGGCAGAAGGATCGCAAGTTCAAGGACAACTTGGGCTACAGATTGAGTTTAATACCAGCCTAGATCATTAAGTGTCTCAAATTATAAGAAAAAGTGTGTTGTAGGTATAGGGTTAGGGTACAGGCCAGGCTACCATGTTTTGAGGCCTTGTTTGCAATTCCCAGGACTGTGAAACAAATTAATTAATTAAAACTAAACACATAAATAAAGCTGGAGAGTCAAGAGTGGCACTCAGACTTTACTCAGTTCTACCATTACCAGCCCCCGCTCCCCCTGCCACCACCACCTCCACTACCACCAACAAAAACAACTTCTATTTCTGGTAATAGCAATTTTAAGTATTGAAGTAAGCAAGCACATGTCTGATAGTTGAATTCTTAAGGAGACCTCTGCTTTCTGACTATGTCTGATAGTTATAATCAGTGAAGCCCACCACCCTAAGTGTGATCTCTCAGCCAGTAGCTTTGATAGCTCCTGGGAACTGGCTAGACCCGTAGACTAGGGTAACAGCTGAGATTTGCTGAGTCACAATCTGTATTTATTTATCACTTTGAGGCAGAGTCTTATGTAGTCCCGGCTGGTATCAAACTCTTTATGTTACCAAGAATCACCTTGAAATCCTGATCCTAATGCTTAGCTTATTGGATGTGCTGCCATGCCTGGCTTATGCGGGTGTGGGGATCTGATCCAGGGCTTTCTGCCAGGCAAACATCTATGGTGGAACTACAGTACTCAGAATTTACCTTCCCTGACTAGATTTGCATTAATGTTGAAAAAATGCAGGCCTCCAATAGTTGCTCAGAGTGTGGTTTTCAGGCATTCTCCTCCTAGACTGATGCATGATGTGGTTTTTGCAAAATACATTTAAACACAACTGGCTTATTAAATCATAGAACATGTTTGCAAAACATTAAACCAGCAAAATCAGGACTGCACTGTTCTAAATGATGATTCCACATGTTTACTTCTTCTAATGTAATGAAAAGAGCATATAGTGTTTCTAAAGCACAAATCTATGATTAAAAAAAATGCACCTTTGCAAAAGCTTCAGCTCACTTTATAGAGGTATTCTAACACTGTTCAATGCTGTTGTTGGCAGCATGATTCATTTAGTTTGATGTATATTTGTGCTATAATGTTATGAAGTACCAGGTGTATAGAGATGGCCAAATAGATGATAGGATTTATTTTATGTGTCCATGGAGAATGTGCATATAACTGATATATTCTTTTATTTATATTTGCAAACAAAATGCATAGATACATGGTGTGAATATAGACCAACACAAAGCAACTTATTATATTAAAGTGACTCTTATCAAAATCCTTGGATGATGGGTTGACTATAAATTTAGCATTTTTTTTTACAGGCAGCTCATGATATTTTATTGTGGTTTCAATTTGCCATTCTCCAGTGACACATGAAATTGAGAACCTTCAAATGTCTGTTTGACATCTCTCATCCTTAATAAAATGTCTATTCAGAAATTTTTGTCTGCTTTTTAAATGTTTATGTTTTTAGTGCTGGGGAATCCATGGATTTCATGTGCCTTTTTTAAAATTAAAATTCAATTAATTAATTTTATTTTAACTTATTTTACATCCTGACCACAGTTTCCCCTCCTTTCTTCCCTCCCATTCCCTCTTCCCACCTTCTTTTCACCCTCCTCCAATCCCCTTCTCCTCTGTTTCTGTTCAGAAAGGGGCAGGCCCCCATGGGTATTAACAAAGCATGGTATATCAACTTGCAGTAAGACTAATTATCTCCCTTTTATTAAGGTTGGCCAAGGCAATCCAGTATGAGGGGCAGGATCTAAAGAGCCAGATAAAGCATTAGGGACAGCTCCTGCTTCCCATTTTTAGGAGTCCCACAAGTTGACCAAACTACACAACTGTCACATATATGTAGAGCGCCTAGGTCACTTCTATGCAGGCTCCCTGGTTGTTGGTTCAGATTCTGTGAGTTCCTATAAGCCAGGATAGTTGTTTCCATGGGCTTTTTTTGTGATGTTCTTGACCCCTCTGGCTCCTACACGCCTTCTTCCTTCTCTTCATGTGGGGCGTTTACCCAACCACCCCCACAGTTCCCCAGAGTTTTCTTGAGTGCAAGCAGCAGGAACTGTTAGATAGAAGGATTTATTGCAGAGAATATCGCGGAGATAAACAGATAGAAAATAAAGGATAGCCTCGAGAGGGCCTGGAACCTATTCTGATGGGCCCTGACTGTCTCTGCCCCAGGGTTTTTATAGAGACGCCAAGGGGTGGAGCAAAAGACCTCCTCCCCCAGCACAGCCAAGTGCAGACCATCCCAGACACCTGCACTCAGGCCCGTGGTCTAATCATCCTCTATGAGGACCTGCTGGGTAAAGCCATGAGGAACCCAAGAACGGGCTCCCACATCTTCAGCATGATTCCTCCAGCTCAGCCTAATGTTTGTCTGTGAGTCTCTGCATCTGTTTCCATCAGTTACTGGATGAAGGCTCTCTTATGGCAATTAAGGTAGCCACTAATCTCATCAAAGGAGATGGCCAGTTAAGGCTATCTATCCACTATTGCTAGGAGTCTTAGCTGGGGTCATCCTTATAGATTAGTGGGAGATTCCCACCTGACCCCAAAATGCCCCTGCTTTTCCAGTCAGCTGTTTTAATACTTTCCCCCTCCATCTACCCCAACCTGATCCCATAAGTTCCCATCCTAGGAGATCTCTTCTATGTCCCCCTTCCAGGGAGATTTATGTGTAGCTGAAGTTTTCCTGTGTTCCACCTGGCCCATGGTCAGGACAAATCTCTTTCACCCACCAGTCCTACAGCTGCTTGGACCCAAGTAAACACACAGATGTAACATGAATCTTAAAAGGTCTTATTAATAAAATCAAACCCAGAGCCAGGTATTAGGTGAATGCTGAAAGATCAGAGAAGCAGAACAAGCCACAGCCACCTCACCTTGCCAATTCCTCAGCTGATCCTGTTTCTTCAGACTGGAAGCCTCTGTGTCCTCATTTAAACGGGTCTCAGCTGAACTGCTGCTCAAAAGCCTAAAACCTTAACCAGGCTCTAGTCTCTGGTCCTCATGCCTTATATACCTTTCTACTTCCTGCCATCACTTCCTGGGATTAAAGGCGTGAGTCACCATGCCTGGCTGTTTCCAGTGTGGCTTTGAACTCACAGAGATCTGGATGGATCTCTGTCTTTGGAATGCTAGGATTAAAGGTGTGTGTGTCACCACTTTCTGGCCTCTGTATTTAGTGGCTGTTCAGTTCTCTGACCCCAGATAAGTTTATTAGGGTGCACAATATTTTGGGAAACACAATATCACCACACACAGTGGCTTATATTAATCAAAACTGATTGGCCATTAGCTCAGGCTTACCACTGACTAGCTCTTACATTTAAACTATATGTTAAACTACATATATTAAACTACATATAAACCATAATTCTTATTTATATTTAGCCACGTGGCTTGGTACCTTTTCTCAGTTCTGCCTTCACATCTTGCTTCTTCTGTGTCTGACTGGTGACTTCTGACTCAGCCTTCCTGTTCCCAGAATTCTCCTCTCTGCTTATCCCGCCTATACTATACTTCCTGCCTGGCTACTGGCCAATCAGCATTTTATTTATCAACCAAATTAGAGCAACATACATTCATAGCATATAGAAAGATATCCCCAGCATCTATGCATCCCCCCTTGGACCCTCCTCTCTACCTAGCCTTTCTGGGTCTATGGATTGTGTAGCGTGGTTGTCCCTTATTTCACAGCTAACGTCCACTTGTAAGTGTAATATACCATGTTTGTCTTTCTGGGTCTGAGTTTCCTCACTCAAGACAATTTTTTTCTAGTTCTATCCATTGGCTTTTAAATATCCTGATGTCATTGTTTTCAGTAGCTAAGTAATACTCTAGTGTGTAAATATACCATATTTTCTGTATCTATTCTTTGGTTGAGGGGCATCTAAGTTGTTTCCAGGCTCTGGCTATTATGAATAATGCTGATATGAACATAGTTGAGCAACTGTCCTTGGGATATGATCGAGATTCCTTTGCGTATATGCCCGAAAGTGGTATAGCCAGGTCTTGAGGTAGATTGATTCCCATTTTTCTGAGAAACTGCCATACTGATTTCCAAAGGGGCTGTACTAGTTTGCATTCCCACCAGCAGTGGAAGAGTTCCCCTTGTTCTACATTCTCTCCATCATAAGCTGTCATTTGTGTCTTTGATCTTAGCCATTCTGACGGGTATAAGATGGAATCTTGAAGTAACCTTGATTTTCATTTCCTTGATGGCTGAGGATGTTGAACATTTTTTGAAGTGTTTCTCTGCCATTTGTGAGTCTTCTATTGAAAATTCTCTGTTTAGGTTTGTACCCAATTTTTAAATTAGATCATTTGGTATTTTGGTGTCTAGTTTCTTGAGTTCTTTATATATTTTGGAGATCAGCCCTCTGTCAGAGGTGGGGTTGGTGAAGATCTTTTCCAATTCTGTAGGCTGCCATTTTGTCCCATTGACAGTGTCCTTTGTCTTACAGAAGCTTTTTAGTTTCATGAGGTTCCATTTATTAATTGTCGATTTTAGTGTCTATGCTACCAGAAGTGGTCTCCTGTGCCAATACATTCAAGGCTATCTCCCACTTTCTCTTCTATCAGGTTCAGTGTAACTGGACTTATGGTGAGGTCTTTGATCGCCTTGTACTTGAGTTTTTGCAGTGATAGATATGGATCTATTTGCATTCTTTTACATGCTGACATCCAGTTATGTCAGCACCATTTGTTGAAGATGCTTTTTCCGCCCATTGTGTAATTTTGGCTTCTTTTTCAAACTTCAGGCATCCATTGATGTGTGGATTTATGTCTGGCTATTCGATATGATTCCATTGGTCAACCTGTTTTTATGCCAATATCATGATGCTTTTATTACTATAGTTCTGTAGTAGAGCTTGAAATCAGGGACAGTGATACCTTCAGAACTTCTTTACATATAGACTATTTCCAGGGATTTTGAGACAAAAATCTCTGGGGAGATATACAGAGAGGCTAATTAAGTAAAAATGACAATATTAAAAATCTAACTGATAAGGGAATTCTTTATTGGGTCATAAATCTTATAGAGAAGTACAGATTTAATGGGCATCAGAAAAAAGTATAATTTAGCAATTATTTAGGGCAGAAATCTTACCATAATTTCTATTTTAAGATCTGCCATTTTAGTGTTTTATTTGGCAAATGATTTTTAATTATCCATCCCTTTGGCTTTTTTTTTTACAGTTTGGCATTTAAATTATAATGAAGACAAAAATAAATAATAATAAAAAACTCTATCCTCCACTGAAGAGTCGCCTAGATCAGATTGGTTTATGGTCATGTCTAAGGGGCATTATCTGGATTGCTAACTGATGCAGAAATGCCCAGTCCACTGTGAGTGGCACTATCTCTAGGGACCTGTTCTGGGATGTACAGAAAAACCAGCTAAGCATAAACCAGTGAGTGATTGAGTCAAGAAGCACAACATTCTTTCTTGGTTACTGACTCAAGTTCCTGCCCTTAATTCCCTCAAAGATAGACCGTGAACTGGAATTTCCTCTCCTAAGTTGGTTTTAGTTAAGAGTGTTTGGTCATAGCAACAGAAAGGAAACCAGAATGCACACTGACTTTGAAACCCATTTGTTTAGTTATCACAAAGAAACCACCTTCTTTGAGCCTTAGTTACCTGACTTGTAATAAATCCAAGGTTACAGTGAGACTAACCATTTTATATGCATATAAAGGTTGTTACTTAGAAACAAATGTCTGAATTTGATTCTTGTCTATATTCTGTATTTTCTTAAATCTTAAAAAATGGGATTATGGACATGAAAATTTCTTATAACATGTTATAAATTTGTTTTTAAACTATGACTTAGAGAGTCGATCATACTACAAAATGGTTAGGTAAATCAATGGTTAATGTTTAAAAAAATCACAGCATGAGTTTTCACAGTAAGAAACCTTAGAGAGACATGAACACAGTATTTTCCACCTAATAGTCATAAAAGATCACCCCAAATTGTGGAAGCAAAACAAAGAAGGGTGGTATATTGTCATAGCTAGCTTCAGTTGGCAATTTGACACATTTGGGAAGAAGGAACTTCAAATGAGATATTGCTTCCATAGGATTGGCCCTTGGGTATGTCTGTTGGACATTTTGTTGATTGCTAAGTGATGTAGAAGGGCCCAGACCACTATGGGTGATGCTATCCCTGGGCAGCTGGGCCTAGGCTAGGTAATAAAGGTAACTGAGCAAGCCAGGAGAAGCCAGCCAGTAAAAAGTATTCCTTTGTGATTACTGCTTCAGTTTCTGCTCCCAGGTTCTTTCCTTGGTTTCCCTTGATGATGAATTATAAATTATAAGATAAAAGTAACACAAGTTTCTTTTGATCATGGCATCTATTACAGTAATTGATCTAAACTAGAACATATATGTTCTTAATGTCATACCTGAGACTGAGACTAATTAATTATGTAGGTGAAGATTCCTTTGTTTGAGTACTATTGATTGCGGGCCACACTCCATGAGCTTGTAGATTTTTTAATTTAGAGAGAAACAAATATCTACCAGAGATGCCAAGTGAGTAGGTAACCCAATGAATAGATAACCCAGTAGATAGGTATCCCAGTGGATAGGTAACTCATTGACTAGGTAACCCAGTGAAGAACCAAATCAATAAATACATAGTGGATAGGTAACCCAGTGGATAGTTAATCCAGTGAATAGGTAACCCAGTGAATAGTTACCCAGTGAATGGGTAACCCAGATGATAAGTAAACCAGTAGATATGAAACCCAATAAATAGGTAACCCAGTAGCACACAGCAAATGGGTGACCTGATTGATAGGTACCCAGTGAGAAGGTAATCCAGTGGATAGGTACCCAGTGAGAAGGTAAGGCACTGGATAGTTACCCAGTGAATAGGTACCCAGCGGATAGGTACCTAGTGAACAAGTAATCCAGTGGATATGTACTTAGTAGGTAACCTATTGGATAGATATCCAGGGAATAGGTAACCAATTGGATAGGTACCTAGTGAGCATGTAACCCAGTGGGTAGGTACCTAGTGAATAGGTAACCCAGTGGATAAGTACCGAGGGAATAGGTAACCAAGTAGATAGTTACACAGTGAATAGGTTATCCAGTGGATAGCTACCTAGGGAATAGGTAACCCAGTAGATATGTAAACAGGCCATAGATACCCAGTAAATATGTACTCAGTGGGTAGGTAACCCAGTGAATATGTTACTAGTGAATAAGAACCCCTATGGCTGTGGTCTCATTGCCCTGTGAAGCATGCACACACTTGTTCCTGGCTTTGGAAAGTTGTTTCAGCATGTTTTCTCTGGAGGGCTGTTTCAACATCATTCTCAAAGGGCTTTCTTTAACTTTGTCATCCTGTACTTCACTCATTTGTGAAATAAATGAGCAACTCATTGACATGCACACAGTACTCTACATTTTAGACTGCTTTTAGGTATTTAACATTTATCTTGACAACTTTAAAGACACTGTACTTAAAGTTGAAGTTGCCAGGGTAGGTGTGGAATACCAGACTTTCTCTACTTACAATGCCAAAAGAAAGTTTGCCTTCATGAAATGAGCGTAGACACAGGAAGCTTTTCTCTATCTGTGAGGCTTCTTTGGCCTTGCACACTTAGCAGAAAGATAAAATAAAATTTTCTATTAAAAAGAAATGATAACAATCCAGTTACCTTGAGGTAACAGTACAAGTACAACAATTCGAAAAATTGGGATGTGAGAATTGTTGCTTAGGACAAAACAACTGTCCTGTACTCCTGCAGTAGGTGCATCCTGGAGATTTCAAGTGACACCACTAATTGCCTTTTGTATTTATCTGTCCCTTGCTTTCTCTTTGCTTGGGAGGTGGCTCTAGAAAATTCCTTTCTGAAGGGAACCAGAAGATCCTGGGTGGTAGAACATCTTCGAGTCATTTGGTTTCCTGTGATCCCGAGGGTGGCCAAGGTGCTTCTTGGTGTGGGGAAGGGACAGCAACCTAATACTGTGCATATATAGTCTAAAAGACTAAGCCTAGGAGGTGACTGGGGAGGAGAAAGCAGTGTGTGGTTCTGGGTTCTACTCTGTGATGATATTACTACTTAATTCACTCTGGGCACAAACTCAGCAGTCATAGTTTCTATAGCAGAGACCAGATAGCCTGTGGAGACAGTGTGGATGTCCTCCTGAGCATTCCTTTGGAGACACAATGGATGCCCTCCTGTGTGTGTTCCCAGCCTGAGAACAGTGCTTCTCACACAACCCAAGAGCTCCAACTCTGAGACCAGGCACCACTCTGTAGAGAGCATGCCACCTTTGTTTGCTTCAGGATATGCTTATTAAGTAAGCTTTCTCCAGGTTGGGAAAAGGGGGAGAGGAAGTCAGAACCATGTTCTTGGATCAGAACTGGGGACACTGGGAAAAGTGCTGTTGCTGAATATGTTCCATAGGATCTGGAGACACTGAGGAGGAGTGGAAGATTTAAGATAACAGTGTTTGTCTTTCTGGGTCTAGGTTATCTCACTCAGGATGATTTTTTTCTAGTTCCATCCATTTGCCTTCGAATTTCATTGTTTTTTACAGCTGAGTAGTACTCCATTGTGTAAATGTACCACATTTTCTTTATTCATTTTTCACTTGAGGGGCATCTAGATTGTTTCCAGGTTCTGGCTATTACAAATAATGCTGATATAAATATAGTTGCATAAGTGTCTTTGTGGTGTGATTGAGCATCCTTTGGGTATATGCTGAGTGATAGAGCTGGGTATTGAGGTAGATCGATTACCAACTTTCTGAGAAACTGCCACAATGATTTCCAAAATGGCTGTACAAGTGCATGTACTCACTTACAGGTGGATATTAGCTGTAAAGTAAAGAATAACCATGTTACAATCCACAGACCCAGAGGGGCTAGATAGCAAGGAGGGCTCAAGCGGGGACCCTCAGATCTCCCTTGGAAGGGAAAATAGAGATTTTGTGGGTGGACTGTGGGTGGGTGGGGATGGGAACATGAGGGATCATGTGGGGTCTTGTAGGGGAAAAATGCTGAAATAGACTGGAAATGGGGTCATTTCAGAGTCAGGTAGAAACCTGGTGCAAAGGAAACTCCCAGGAATCTACAAGGATGACCCCAGCTAAGACTCCTAGCAAAAGGGGATATGTGACCAGGCAAGAACATATGTGGAGGGATTAGGACACCAACCCAGCCATATAACTTTCAACTTACATTCTGTCAGGCCTATGGGATGTGCCGGGGTAAGGGTGACACAGAGATTGTGGGAGTGGACAACCAATGACTGTTCCAGCCTGAGACCAAAGTCGTGAGAGTGAGCTTACCCCTGAGACTTCTGGAGCACCATGACCCAGAGGCTGGATGGCCCAGAGACCTACGATAGAACCAAATATGACTGGAGAAAAAAAGTCAATGTGATGATTCCTAATGATATTCTGCTATACTCACAAATTGGTACCTAGCTCAATTATCATCAGAGGGGCTTCATCCAGTTACTAATGGAAACATATGCAGATCCACATCCAAACCTTAGGTGGAGCTCAGGGAATCCTGATGAAGACAGAAAGGACTGTAGGAGCCAGAGGGGCCAAGGACATCAAAAAACAAAACAAAACAAACAAACAAAAAACCCCAAAACAGAGACAAAACCAAAAACAAAAAACCACACACACAGAATCAACTAACCTAAGCTCATAGGAGCTCACAGAGACTGAACCAAAAACCAGGGAGCCTGCATGAGACTAACCTAGGCCCTCTGCATATATTTGATGGTTGTGTAGTTTGGTCCTCTTGTGGAACTCCTAACAGTGGGAGCAGGGGCTGTCCCTGACTTCTTTATTGGCTTTTGATACCCTATTCCTTATACTGGGTTGCCTTGTTCAGCCTTAATACAAGGGGAGGTGCTTAGTCTTAGTATACCTTGATATGTCATATTTTGTTGATATCCCTGGGAAGCCCGCCCTTTCCTGAACAGAAACAGAGGAGGAGTGTATGGCGGGACAGGAGGCAGAGAGGAAGTGGGGGGAGGGGCTGGAAGGAGAAGAGGGGAAACTGTCTTGCTGTAAAATAAAAAAAGGTAACAAAGTTTATTCAAGAAATTAATGAATTGAAGGGTTGTGTGTATGTGTGTGTATGAATGAAGCTTTCCAGTAAAATAATGTCAAAGAGTAAGGATTAGCCAAAGGATGCATTTTATTTTTATGACAAGAATACAGAAACATTAATTGATTTTAAAGGAGAAGCAAAGACTTTTAACTTAACTTTAAATTCTCAAGAAAATATTAAGGCTTATATATCCTGTAATTAAAACTTACCACTGAATAGGCAGTTTTAAATAGCACAAATTTGTTATCCCACAATACCTGGGATTTAACCTTTGAAATGGGTCTCAGTAAGCTAAAAATCAAGATCTGGACAATGTTACACCCATTTTGAAAGATCTGAAAAAAATTCATTTGACAGTCCCAGCTCTTTTGACTGTAGGGGCTGAAGGCATTCCTGGTGTATGTCTTCATCTTCAAAATTAACACTGGCTGGCCTAGTGTTTCCCAAGATGCATCACTCTAACCCTGGCTTCCTGTCTTCCATTTCCACATTTAAAAGACACTTGTGATTATATGGGGCTCCCTGGGACAGTCCAGGTTAATCTCTTTATATTAGACCTACCTTTTTGCAACTCTCACTCTAGTGTTTCCTTAATTATTTTTGACCTTGTAAAATAATATTAATATTAATATTTTGTGGGGATTCAGCTACCAACATTGTGTATGATGTCATTATTCTCACCACACGTGATGAAATCAAGGAAGTCAAGAAAACACAGGAAAAATATAAACTGCATCTCATTGGGTCACAAGATTTTATATAATTCCTTCTTGTTCTATCTAGTGATGTTTTTCATTCATTATGAATATGAAAATCCCAGATCACTACTGGGATTTTCAAGGCAAATTCCTTGTGGTTGCTGTAATGCTATATTAATTTGGTACCGGTATGTTAAACAGATCATTTGATTTTGCAGACTAATTTAACTTCTCTGTTCTTTTATCCCTTACAAAATGCAGCCTGCTCTTATGTAAATCACAAAAAAGAAAGCAAAGGAATGCATGAGCAAGGAGGAAACTCAGGAGCTTATATGGCAAGAACTCCAAGCAAGCATGTCCAGCCTGGGGCTCATGAGCTGTGTGTTATGAATGCAGCCCAACACAGAACTATGAGCTCACTTAAAACATCATGATAATTTTTACAAGTATTTATGTAACTTGATTACACAGTTCTCAAGTGTGAACTTTGTAGATATAACCATCACATAATGTCAAAAGGTTAGACAGATGGGCAAAATGTGTCTTAGCATCTCCTGTCAGATATTTTAACAGGGTGAAAATGTACAATAGTTTCCATTTGTTGAGAAAAAATGAAATAATCCTTTGTCCATATTGGTCAATATAAGTCTACTTATGATCTTAACTGCTTCTTAGAACCCTCTTGTACAATGTATCATTCCATAAATGCTTGTGGATAGACATTTCAAATAATTCTTATATTATTCTTTTAAAAATACTGTTACTAAAATCAGCAACATTATTAACATCTTTGCAAATTATTATTTAATAAAGTTCCTGTTTATTTCTGAATGGTAACTTCTACAAGTAGGTTATAAGGTAATAGATATCAACTTATATTATTTTATCCCCAGGGATATAAATGAACAAAACTCCCAATAATCCTAGAAAATAGAATCTTATTTGCAATAACACTAGATCATTTTAAATAAAACATATTATGGAATAGTGACTTTCATACAAAAAGTTTGAATGCTTTTATTAACATATTGTACTTGACTACAAGTTGATTCTATGAACACATTTTAATCTCATTTTCCTTTTTTCTTTAAGGTTCACAGGAAGAGATGCTGTATAGGAGGCATGAGGAGAAGATAGACAGGCAGCCAGGGGCTCTCTGTGTCTGGGGTCACTCAGGAAATCCGTCTGTGCCCCACAGTCAGATGATGGGGGTGGAGACATGGCTGATTTCTCCTGGTTCTCACAGCCCTCTATTCCTTACTGCTTAGCACTAAATAAAATGATACTTTGCTGTTGAAAATGCCAGTTTACATTATTTATTTATGTCTGCTCTTTACTTCCAAAAGGCCTGTAGCAGCTTACAATAAATCTCAAATGTAAGAAGGCCAAGAATAACTCTGTTATAAAAGTCAAATTGCTCAAACTCTGTGAATCAGCTTTATTGGTCAAAAGGGAGTCTGAGCAAGTTAGTGTAGTACACAGCGGTGAAGCAGATTATACTACAGAATGTGCGTAGAATCCCAGCACAGCTCATAGGCTTAGCCCTTATTTCTGTATTTCCAGGTAAAAGATGAAAAGCAGGCAAATTCTACAACCAAACTCTGAGTGGAACTTAGTCTGCTCAAAACTGTCCCATGAGTCCTAGGATTGGAAGGAAGCAAGAAAAGTGGTGGTGGCTGATGCTGATGCGGGAAGGTACTGATGCTGATGTGGGAAGGTACTGACACTGATGTGGGAAGGTACTGATGCTGATGCGGGAAGGTACTGACACTGATGCGGGAAGGTACTGACACTGATGTGGGAAGGTACTGACACTGATGAGGGAAGGTACTGACACTGATGCGGGAAGGTATTGACACTGATGCGGGAAGGTACAAGTATTTTTTTTTTTTTCTGAGTGGATTCTAGTCCAAGAATTAAAAAAAAAAAAAACTTTCACTACCTACTGTAGATTTTTAATAATTGTATAAAATATTTTGTTCTATATAAAAGATTGAGTGTAAATTTTAAAATTGAAAACATAATATCATATAGTCTGAGAATACCAGAAAACAGAACAGTTAGCTAATATTTTATAGCCATTCAGATCAGTGAGTCTTTACAAATGTTCTATAAAATTCACATTAATATGTTTCAAAAATTTTTATGAGCAAATAACATAGAACATGTTGATAAACTTTTTTTTTGAGGGGACAGGGTTTCTCTGTGTAGCTTTGGAGCCTGTCCTGGAACTCACTCTATAGCCCAAGCTGACCTCGAACTCACAGAGATCCGCCTGCCTCTGCCTCCTGGGTGCTGGGATTAAAGGTGTGTGCCACCACTGCCAGGCTCTATGTTGATAAATTTTGATCTGCTAAAAAACTGATGGCAGTTTAACTCCTCAAAACCAAGTCTACAATTTAATCAAATATCAAGTGTGGAGAAGTGCATAAGGTATTAAAATATCTGCTACAGCCTTTCATTTGTTTGTTGTTGACACAGGACTTTGATATATCTATTTTACAGGCTAGCCTATTCCTTGAAATCTTCTTGTTTCATCCCTCCAAGTTCTGTTATTATAGATATACCCTACTATGGCCATTAGTATTTAATTTTATTTTTAAAAATTTTCTTAATTTTTATTTCATGTGTATTCATGTTTTGCCCACCTGGATGTGTGTGTACCACATGTGTGCAGTACCCACAGAAGGCAGAAGAGCACATCAGATCCCTTGGAAGGGGAGTTATAGACAACTGTAGGCCACAATGTGCGTGTTAGGAATCAAACCCAGTTTCTATGAAGGAGCAAGAGCTCTTATCCCCTGGGACATCTCTCCAGCCTTGGTCTTCACTTTAATAAATAGGAAGACATAGCCTAGTCAAACAAAAGTTCAATAGTGGATATTGAGTAAATGCTGATATCTTTATCTATGTATCTATCTATCTGACATAAAAATTAAATTATGATAAAACACACAAACATAAAATTTTCTGTCTCTGTCGTAAGTTCACATGGCTGCTCAACCATACTTAGACTCTTACTTTCTTGAGTACTTGACATTCTATTTTAGATTTCTTCCCTATGTGCCTTCCTCCTTCCTTTGGATTCCACCACTCTGTGCTGCATCGGGCTGTTCTAGACCTCACATGGCACTGAAACCATGTGCTACAGTGATTGTTTTCCTGACTTTTACTCCTAAATCTTTAATAGTCACCCATGTAACACCATGTGACAATACCACTGTTCTTTTTAAGATGGCACAGTGTATTGTGTTCATCTATCAATGACACATGGGCTGCCTTCACCTTGAGACTATGAACATAGTGCAAAGATCTCTTGAGATCTTCCTTTCAGGTCTTTCAGGTATGTATATGGAAGAGGAATCATAACATTTGGCAGTAATTCTATTGCATTTTTGAGTCCATGTTCCCACAAATGATTTTCTGTTCTTTGAGATGGCTATCCTACTGGGCCATAATAAGGTATGACTTCAATTTAACAATAAATAAACAAGTCACTGTGACTCTGGTGCCCATTGTCCTAAAGATAAATGGTATTTATCGTATTTGCATAGATTTGTTGCCCATTTGTATATGTTCTTTAAAAAAAAAACTATTCAAGTTCTTCATCTAATTTTTAAACAATAATTTTTCCTTTTATTGAAAATAGATTTTTTTCTCACATAGTATATCCTGATTAGGGTCCCCTCCCTCTGCTCTTCCCATTTCTTCCTTACCTCCTCTCCCATTGGGATCCACTCCCTTTCCATCTCTCATTAGAAAACAAACAGGCTTCTAAGTGATAATAATAAAATATAACAAACTGAAATATAATAAGATAAAACAAAAACTATCATACAGGAGTTGGGCAAGACAAAGAAACGGAAGGAAAAGAGCCAAAGAGAAGGTATAAGAATCAGAGACTGCCTCATGCCCACCTTCAGCAATCTCATGAGAACACTAAGATGGAAGCCATAATACATACACCGAGGACCTGGTGCTATCCTGTGCAGGTGGTATGCAGCTAATTCAGTATCTGTGAGTTCATATGATCTTTGGTCATGTTTATTTAGAGGGCCTTGCTTTATTGGTGTCCTCCATCCCATCTGGCTTATATCCTCTTTCTGTCTACTTTTCTGTGGGGTTTTGTAAGTCCTGAGGGGAGGGAATTGATAGAAACATACCATTTAGGGCTGAGTGTTCTAAGATCTCTCACTATCTGTGGAATGTCTGTCTGTGGGTTTCTATCCTATTTGTTACAGGAGGAAGTTTCTCTGTCTTCAATTTTTAAAGAACTTTTTTTTGTCTTAACAAATTGCAGTGACTCTTTGTTATTTGGTTATTTACAAGTACATGACATGCAAATATTTTTGTGTGTTTTATGTTGCAGGGAATCGTGAAGTTGGCCTGGCCTAGCTGCCTTGAGAGGTATGCACTCCCTCAGGCAGTGAAGTGTTGAGACTGCTTTGTGTTTCTTTGTGTGATCTCTTGGAAGTCAAGGAAACATGGAAGCTTGACAGGGCACTTGGTCTTAACATTAATCTTGTGTATCCTATAAAGTTTATAAAAGTCATGGTATTCTGGAAACTACAACTGTATTGATTCTGACAACTGCCATTCTATTTTGTTTCTGATAAAGGTATAAAAAGTAAGATTTCTCTCAATAAAATTTCACAGCCTCAGTCTTTCTGTGGCCCCTCCAACTGACCTCTAGTTTAATTCCCTGAGGCCATATCTGGACCTTGACCCAGTAAGTAATTGTGGGTGTTTATACTATATGTTGTCTGGTTTTTATTTTATGTAATTAAATTTACATATTTTTACTCTTGGTGCTACCAAATGTAATTTATGTATACACTGGAATGATAGCTATACAATAAGTATGATCAAGCTAAATGAAAAAAAAAATCCAGATATAACTGAACATAACAAACTCCTGATGCGAAATGTCCAAAGCTATTGTGTAGTTTTTAAGTCACACAATTATAAACTATTTCTAATAAAATAAGGCACACTCTATATTTTACTACACAATGTACATTTTATTACACAATTCATTTAATTTTACACAACAATGCCTTAATTATTTTAAAAGTAAGTCAACAGATTTTTTTTTTGTCTTTAAAAGTATATTTCAAGTATATACTACCAAGTATTTAAATTATAAGACATATTTGGATAATACTATGCAACATTTTGTATGTTTCCACATCAGTTATTGTGCTGACATTGTATTCCCCAATATATTGCGCACCCTAATAAACTTATCTGGGGTCAGAGAGTATTACAGCCACTAGATATAGAGGCCAAAAAACGGTGGCACACACATCTTTAATCCTAGCATTCCAAAGGCAGAGATCCATCTGGATCTCTGTGAGTTCAAAGCCACATTGGAAACAGCCAGACATGGTGACACAAGCCTTTAATCCCAGGAAGTGATGGCAGGAAGCAGAAAGGTATATAAGGCATGAGGACCAGGAACTAGAACCTGGTTAAGGTTTTAGGCTTTTGAGCAGCAGTTCAGCTGAGATCCATTTGAATGAGGACTCAGAGGCTTCCAGTTTGAGGAAACAGAATCAGCTGAGGAACTGGCAAGGTGAGGTGGCTGTGGCTTGTTCTGCTTCTTTGATCTTTCAGCATTCACCCTGATACCTGGCCTTGGGTTTGTTTTTATTAAGACCCTTTAAGATTCGTGTTACAATTTATATGAAGCTTTAGAAAATACTAGCATTTGCTGTTAAAGGTAACTATTTCCTACTCATTACCACTTAAGTGGGTTTCTTCCTAGGCTACTGTTTATATGTTATTATTGTTTGCTTTGTGTTTATTACTTATAACAATATAAGCACTTTTCACATTGTGAGATGCTGAACCCATTCAAATCTCCCTTCCTGCATTCCTTTCTTCATCTGCTCTCTCATTGTCTTTGACGTGCTTGTTGTGGACACAGTGGGAAAAACAGATACCTTTTCTGTCCCTCTGGAGCTTGTGTTCTGTCAAGAAATATCAGAATTGTTCAGAAAAATGCATAAACAAGGGAGACAACATCAGAGAAGGGAAGTTTCCATGAAGGAAATAAAATGGAAATTGCAGCCAAGCCCAGGGGAGATGTCTGTTCCATCCCAAACCACCCTCACTTGTTACTGACATTTGCAACCAGAGAAACATTGGGATGCTTTATCTCAGATAAAGTATGGGTTTCAATTATTAGTTTTTTTTGATGTCCTCAACAATTGCTTGCTTCTTTATTTCAATAAAAATTTCGATGCTAAGTCTTTTGGATGCAATAATTCAAACCATGTGAAAACATCTAGCTTCAGAACAATGAGGCCATCAATGACAGTGCTGCTTGCTTCTATGTAAAACTTTCAAGATCCTGACCAAATGCCATGCTTTTTTTCCCCAAATTCCTTTATGACTAGAGTGTGGCAAAACCAAGCCAAGCTGCCTGGTTCAGCTACATGTTCTGTGCTGTCACTGGCACTAGACATAATTTTTTTTCAATTGTTTAGGGCACAGGTGTGTGAATGGCATCAGAGAATTCCAGAAAAATGGAGTGAAAGTCTCCTTGTTGCACAGATGGTGCCTCAGCTGATTGCACTAGTCTAGGATTCTTTGTTTCAGGTGTTGTGTGTTTTTGACTTAGAGGACAGTGTCACTGTGGGAAGGGACAATTTCAGAGAAGTGGACTCTATTTTTGTTGGTTGAGAGGCATGCATTTTCCAAATAAAAATTCATTGAATTTTATGTTTTTGTTTTAATTTTATGAACCATGCACTTTTTTGCAAATTTCAAGTATAGTTAAGGACAAGAGAACTTCAAAAGGTACAAAAATGGAAGGCAATTACGAAGTATGTGTTTTCATTGTGCCAACGGGTTGCAGGTGTTTAGTCTCCCATTACAGAACATCAATTTAAGCGGAAATGGTTTTAAATGTACGTTAAAGAGAATTCAGTATCATGCTTTATGTTAAGAACATTCTGTACACATGACAAAATATTTACCACCTGACACTCTCAGAAAACAGTTGGAAGTGCTTGTTTTAGTTTTCTACACATTGCTCTTATCCCTGGCATCTTTATATGAAAAACAGAAATCTCCTGATTAAAGGTAAGCGTCTCGAGGAAGCAAACTTTGAAATATTCAGATTAGGATGGATCATCGTTACATCCAGAAGCCAGACTACAGTATGTTACCTGGAAAATAAGAGAGAAGTATAAGGGATGAAATTCTATTTGATCTTCTTCAATTTGAGGTCTAGTGATTCTTGTTTTATTCTCAATGAAGTGCCCAGTTGCCCCGGCCAGCGGGGTGTCAACGGGGGCGACCCACCTGTGGGAGAGAATGAGAGGGATGGGGGAGACACGAGAGAACGACAGCAAAACAGTGTGTTCTGATCAAGCTGCAAATTTTATTCTCCTCAGCAAGGCTTATATAGCATGGGAGGGGGAGGGAAGGAGGGAAGGGGTGCACGACATGCCGTACGTGCAGGTGAAGGGGGACGTGCAGGTGAAGGGCTACGTGCAAGTCGTGAGGCTGCTAGGTGGTAAGGTCATTGGTCAGGGCCCATTGTTCTGTTGCTATGCTACCTGACCTGCCTGACCTGTTCTTTATCTTTGGTTTAGGGTAGGGGCTTGTTCTCTGGCCTAGCTAGTACTTTTCCATGGTCCATGTTTGGTCTCTGACACCCAGTCATGCTTTTTTGCTGGTTACAGTGACCAAAACAATTCAAAGCCAAACCTAACCTAAACTAAATTCAATCCAATTCAAACCAACTGAACCTAGATAAAACTAAACCTAATCTAGAATAAACCAAAGCAAACCATACCAGAAAGCATGACAAATGAAGTCAGAGCTATAGCAGAATTGCCAAGGACTTTTAACACCAGCCTCCAGCCTGCCATAGACAGGCACTCTTTGCAGCTCACAGGCCACATTCTAGCCCAGCCCCAAGCCTGAAGCCTCTTCTACTGTCCATTAGGATGAAGGATTCCCTCTCTGGTTGGGCTGCATGTGGAAGTTCCCACTTTTCTTCTTTCATTAAGAAGAAAGGGCAAAGACAGAAGTGGCTATCCTATGGCATGGAGATTGTTTTCACACATTGCATCTGATAGTGTTAGGGGCTTTTTTCCCCACAGAAATGAAGAGGTGGCTCCAACTTCCTTTTTCTTTTCTTCTTTTTGAGCAACTTTGATAAGTTGCTCAGGTTGATTGTCAGGAACATTTACCCAGCCAAACTTGCTGCTCTGAATTGCCAGAGATGAGTTGATGGGAAAGTTGATGGACCTAAGTTCACCACTCTGCAGTCAACAAACCAATAGAGGTACCAAGTATTTCCCAGGTTTAGGTGCTCCTATCAGGTTTATTCCATGGCCCTCAGATTTGTAGTTCAAATAGTGCTTAGACCTAAAATTGACAAAACATTACCAGAGAGTCACCGTATTTGAGGTAGAACAGCATTTCTAATAATCTGAGAAATCCTTGAGTTTTGTGGCATTGGGGATTTGCAAGAATAAGTAAAACTTGGGAGTCTGCTGTACTTTGAATGCCTCTTCCAAGACTCATGTTGAAATTGAGTCACTAGGGTAAGGACTGAAGCACTGAACAGTTATCAGGTCATTTGGATTCAAGGTTCATGACTAGACTAATGCTGATACTGAGGGACTAGGTCAGTTGTCACAGGAATAAGGTTTGGATGCAAAACATTGATTGTCTCTTTCCCAGCTGTGCTTTCATGTCCTTCCACCAGACTGTAAGGTGACATGAAGGGTCTCACTATATGTAAAATTAGCCTCTCAAATTTCCTATCCCTCAGAACCATAAGCCAAATTATACTTCTATTTAGAAATTTCCAGTCTCTTCTGTCTTATTATAGCAGCAGAAAGTGGACTGAGACAGAATCTCTCATAGGTAGATGAAGGAAGCAATAAATCAACATTCATGTGTATACTCATGTGAAACTGCTGAGAAAAAAATGTCAGTCTCTTGAGTTTAGAGAAAGTAAAGGTTAAACATAGACACAGTGCAAGTCATGATTGAAACTCAGGAGCAGAAAGTGATTGACTTTCCCATGTTTTCTGATCTCTAGTTGGTTGGTCAAGGCTATACTGTAGTACTGTATATAGATTTGTTCCTGAGGCTCTGGTATAGTAACACACAGCCATTAACAAAATCACCACTACCCTGTCACTCATGTCAGTTGTTTACTTTGGACCTGCTTTACATAGATGTGATCCAAGAAGGGTGAATATATAGAAAGATCTGAACATCCATGCAACTCTCATGATCTTGCAACTGGTTGTCATGACCTCTCACTGACCAGTTCTCTCTAAACCTCAGGCTCACATACTTTATTCTTTAATAAGCAGGATCTGTGCATCACCTTGACTGAATTGTGCCAGTCATGTTCCCAGCTCTCAAGAGGTTAAAGGAGGCAATAAAATATGTTTAAAGTTACCCCTTCTCTGTTTGAAAGAAGTCCAGAAGAACTAACCAATGAGAAAACTTTTTTTTTTGCAGAGATTTTAGGGCCAAGGCAGGCTCAGATGAAGCATGAGAAGAAAACCTTGCCAGGCTGAAGGAGAAGTAAGGGGTGCCACTTGTGAATAGGAGTAAACTTGGAGTGTTGGATTTGAGGATGGACAATTGTAAGGAAGAGAGTATGATGGGGGCAGAGGGCTTGGGTAAGCTGGGCTGCATGGACTCATGAGGGATCTATGCTGGAATGAAGCTGGGAAGGAGAAATGTGATTTGTTCTAGAAATCTACGGCATGATTTGAATGTAATTGGAGTCTACATGTATAATGTGTGTGAAGAAAATAAGATCCAATCAGGTGTCTTGTGGAAATAATTAACTTTCTGACAAAGCTATCTTCAGAAAAAAAATTAATAAGTAGAGATAGGGAGCTGAGTGGGGGAGGACATAAAAGGGCATTTTCTTGCATAAAAGTTTCCTTTGAGTTGAAACATTCTCTCTAGGAGAGAGGGAGGATACTCATGAGACTCACAAGGTAAACAAACTTCACACATTCAGGAAAGCTAAAACTTACAAGAATCACAAGAGCCCATCGCTATTGTTACAGAATTAGTATCTGGAAAGGGAAGGGATGACCAGGTGACATACAGAGAGGAGGCTCTTGGACTGGTTGAGCTGCCTGCAAATTGTGAGGAGAACTGCAGGGTTGCCACTTCCATGAGTCTTCAGTCTGTGTTAAGGTGGGCCTTTCAGTGACACAACTGCATTTAACTCCCCCTGCTCCTGTTAGTAGCCCCAATAAAACTCATCTGTTTAGCAAGTTGGACTTTGGTGCAATAATTACTTGGTCCTGGGTTCTCTTTCTGGAATGTATTCAGGCTTCCCAGGAGAAGTTTTTGTCTTTTTCCATGCTAGAGAAATGCTTGGCAGTGGCGGGTGCCCAGGGATAACTTGTGGGGGTTAATCATAGCCAGGAGCATGTGCTTTATGATTTGGGTGTGTGTGATGATTTGAAGACCCACAGAGGCTATCCAGTGAGACCTTACTCAAGGTCACAGAATCTGAGCTTGTTTTACTCAACAGGGCTGCATAATGGGATAATTTGGCCAGGAGTGTGTTTACCAGGTGTTTGGAAGGGTCTACACTTGGCTGTACGGTATGCTTTGATCTTGCAATGGGGATGCCTTTTGCCTTTTCCCCTGGCATATTATTAAAAACCCTTTTGAATAAAGCTCTGGGCACAGCTGGGTATTGACCCAGGGTCCTCCCAAAGCTACCTTGTGTCTCTGTCTTTCTTATTGTCTCCTTCTATCTTTCTACCCAATATTTTCTCATTCCTCTCTCCTCTACCCAAGAACCCTCAAAAGATGTGAGCAGGTCTGAGGTGGACTTCTGCAGACTCCCACATATGGCACAAGAATGTGGAACTTGGATATAGAGGATAAAAGAGAAGGAACACCACAGGTTAAGGGAGCATGCTTAGAATTAATTGGGAGTGTGTCATATTCTATACTTTGGGAGTAAAATTGTAAATATAAAGCAGAGTAAAGTTAGGCTGTGGCAAGTATCTCTCTCTGTCTCCATTTTTCTGTTTTTTCTCTCTCTTTACTAAGCTAGGTTTAAAGTTGCAAAAAAGGTTTAGTGAAGTTTGAGAAATATAAGCTTTAGGTATAGAGATATGGTGAAGGTTTAACTTAGAGTAGAGTAGGTTTTCCCAGTGGAACCTGGAGTGCAAAAAGCATCATCCAGGACCAAGCAGTCACCGTGGACTTGGTGGTCTGAGAAGGGCTTTAGAAGTCCCCATCATAAGCAGCAGCAGTGGGAACAGCAGCTGCCCCAGCCAGGTATCATCATGTGGCAGGCAGAAGACACCGAGAAAGCCAGCACAAGCAGCAGGGGCCTGTTTGTTTTCTGCCATGAATGAGCCATGGTAAAGAGAAAGTAGTCGGTCAAAGTGCTTGTGAAAAATAGATTGACATAGCTTGAGGCTACATTCAACTTTGATGAGCAGAGCAGAGCAGCTTCAGGAGAGGTTTCGGACCACAGCGGCCAGAGCAGATCTGTCAGCAGGCAGCTGGAGGGCAAGCACAGGGTGTTATGGTGGCTGTGTGCAAGACAGAGCCTCCAGAGAGGGATGCCCACAGGGCTCACACCAGGAGGGCCAGCGAACAGGTGCCTCTGAGTTTGAGTGCTCTGAGTTTGAGTGTGTTCAGGGGACACTGGAGTCTTTGCTGAGATGGGGCAGCAGCACCCAAGGGCAGAACTACACAGCAGAAGCAGGGCTGCAGACCCAAGGGAAACTGCTGGCTGACAGAATGCCTGGGTTTTTGGAACTCAGACCAGCCTGGGCTCCCAGCGTTTGGTCTTGCAAGTAGGACAGCACGTGGAGGCTTCTGAGACCTATGATACTGGGCACAGGGCCCCTGGCAGAGCAGGTAATGGGACCCAAGGGAAGCTGCAGCTTGAAGTGGCTGGCAGTCACCTGGAGCTCCTACAAGCTCCTGAAGCAGTTGAGAGCCCTTGGCCTTCAGGACACTGAGGTCTCTAGGCTGGCAGGCCTGAGAGCTCTTTTGAAGAGATCTGCCTCTGCCAGATAGTAGCTTTCACCCTGGAGCAAAATTGCCTTTATGGAAAGGTTACCATAAAATGCTGCTGCAACTGACAGTGAAGTTTCCACAATGTTTGTTTGAACTGGGTTACATTCAAGGGAACTGCAGGAAGTTTTTGGTTGTGGGTTTCTTGGTATTTGAAATTTTATAACTGGTATCAGAAAGCTTTCAGTGGAAATTAAGACTGGTAACAGAACTGAGTTTTTGAACTTTTCAGACTTAAGAAATGGGATGCACAGGAGTGGTTCAAATGCAATGGAACTTTTTGTGTATGTATATATACTTTATTAACTGTGGTGACTCATTGAATTTGTGCAGAAATGAAACTTGTGTAAAAATGGAACTGTTTGCTGTAGGTATAGAGAAATTTGTTTTTTCTACCCAGGCTCAAGATACAGCTTAAAAAAATGATAAAGAAAAGTGGGAGTTAATATTCTGCAGTCTCTTTAATTAAAAAAAATATTTTCTTGTAATGTTAACTTGTGTTAATGTATCCTATGTTTTGTTAGTAAAAAGTGTAAAAAATTCTATTAGAGATTGCTTTAGATGTTTGTTAAAGTTTGTAAAGTGTAAATGGTTCTATTGAGAGTTTGCTTTTGGATGTAAGTTTGTAAGAATTGTAATTATGTATAGTAATATTTATGCTAGAATTATGATATTAACTTCTTAATGTTAACAGTGATGCCAAGGAGTCTTTAGATTTGATGCATCATGGGTTTACTGATTTATTTGATGTGGTTGCATCAGGAGTTTATTGACTTAAAAAAGGGCTTGGTGCAGCCAAAACAGCTGTAGTCATCTTAGACCTATTAAAAAAAGGCCATTCCATCTTTATCATCCTCTACTCCTTTACTAGGAGGTATAGCAACCATAAGGAGCAGGAGTACAGCTATGATTATTCCAGCTACTTGCAAGCTCTTAGTGGGAAAGCTTATTCAGAGCTCCATAGAGTTAAGCTCTGTACTCTCACTTGAGATGTATATTATTAAGAAAGGGGAACTGTGGAGACACACAGAGACTATCTAGTGAGACCTTACTCAAGGTCAGAGAATCTGAGCTCGCTTTACCCAACAGGGCTGCATAATGGGGTGATTTAGCCAGGGGCATGTTTATCAGGTATTTGGAAGGGTCTATACTTGGCTGTATAGTGTGCTTTGAGCTTGCAAGGGGGAGGTCTTTTCCCTCTTCCCTTGGTGTATTATAAAGAGCCCTTTTGAATAAAGCTCTGGGTGCAGCTGTGTATTGACCCAGGGCCCTCCCTAGGCTATCCTGTGTCTCTGTCTTTCTTATAATCTCTTTTTATCTTTCTACCTAATATTTCCTCATTCCTCTCTCCTTCACCCTAGAATCCTTCAAAAAGCAGGAACAGGTTAAAGGTGGACTCCAGCAGACTCACACATGATGCTAAGTGTGGAATATATGGATGCAAGTGTGCTTGGTATTCTAGTAATAGTGGGATCTTAAAAAGCTTCATTAAGCATACCTTAATTCCAAAGTTTATAGGTCTATTTGCTAATTTTTCTCCTAGAAAATAGCATTGCCAGAAAATTTGCCTTTTCATATAAAATTGATAATCTTTATTATTTAGATTTTCATATTTTATATATAAAAATTAAACATCATTGGAGTTCTAGGCAGAGGCTTCTGGCTCTCATAGTCTAATTTGCTATAAACTGCACTTTAGGCCTTTTACAAAATGAACAAACAATGATAAAAGCCTTCAGAAAGGGATTCCTTCAATACTTTTTTTTCTTTGTCTTTCTTGTTACTTTCATCTCTCAGCCACTAGACACAGCCTTATCAGTTCCTTACACATGAACTGTTTTATTTGCTCATTTTCTATTTTACTGTTTTACAGGATTTTCATGAGGGTGTTTAAATTGTGCCCTTTTGCCTTTACTCATTGTAGAGCTGTTCTGGATTTCTATATAGGGCTAGCTCTCCACTTGTTTGACAGATGTGCTTGCTGTTTTGACTAGCTTGTCATGACCTGTCCTAGGCACATTTAATGGTAAAAATTAAACATTTATAGAGACATTGCTCTAAGCAAACCTAATGTCTTTATCATTTGTGCCTGATGCATTTCCGTAGCTCTTCCACCTAACTCACTGCCTGCAGTCTGATCTCCAACCAATAATTTATTAAAATACTGGCTTGTTAACATTCTAGTTTAAGAACATCCTAGATTCTGCTTTGCCTACAGAACAAATTCTGATCATAACAATGATCACTACCACAATGGCTTATCCCCCTACCCTGGGCCACCTGACACACACTAAGTAGAGTTTGTTCTTACTCATCTGTGTCATTTTCTGACCACACCATGCAGCCCACACCTCTGTGCATTTACAGCTCTTTCTTTTCTCTGTTTCTCATTAAAATCCCTATATCCTTCAGGTGTTCCAGCAAGGCTATTCTGAAGATTCCTAGACATTTGTGGGCCCATGCTGCTCTATTTCTAACTCTCTCTTAATTAGTTGCACATCTTCACTTATCTGAGCTCACCATTGCATCATCAGAACCATGAATATGTAGTGCTTTGCTTTAAATGTTCAGGCAAAATTAAAAAAGCAGAAGATGCCCCAGTGGACCATCATGTTCATAAGCACAGGTGAAACTGCACACCAATAAACCTTTTCCATGTTGGCATAGCTGCGATGGATTGTCTAGAATTCCAAGCCTCTGTCATCATTGAGGCATTGATCAGATTGAGCAGCTTGGAAGTTCTTGCTGTTTGATTTTGGAATTAGACCTCTTAGTTTATTCCTTTTCTAGAATGATGCCTCTTTTCAAGTGCATACCTTTCCTTTAACAGTACTTAAACAAGCTTTCTTATTGGAATATATCACAGATAGATAAAAGTTTACAGGTTAAAAGTGAGTGATGTTAGGAGTCTTCACAAGTCTAAGCTAGACAGGCAGGCAGTACACCAGCCACTAGGAAGTCACACATATTCTGCTTCACAGCTCCTTGGCATAGTTGGATTCATCTGCATGTGGGGAAGATGGTACCTTGCATATTGGTACTTTCCTGATACCATGAAAACTAGTTGAGTGTAGTAGGACACATCCATACGGTTGAGGAAATCAGCTCAAACCAGTTACCAAGGCATGCACATAACATACTTCCTTATGAGTCAACCTGGAATCTGCCTGAGACCCTAGCAACAGGTGCTGTCAGAGTTTCTGATAACTTTCAGAGTTACTGATCATGCCCAGCCAATGAGGGACAACCACACAATGCCACCAGATTGGGACACTGATTAAGTGCCGGGAGGAGGATATATAAAGGCTTCCCTGTTATTGAATAAATGAGTTTGCCTTTGATTGACTCTTGATGTCTGTGTCATAGATGCCATGCCTTCTCACCACCCCCCAGGGAGCCATTAGGATCCAGCAACAGCTGAGGGAGACAGGGAACAATTAATACCCATAGGCCAACTCTCAAGCACAGTATGGGAATTTAGTCCTAGACACCACAACCTCTCCATACAACAATTCCAATACTCATTTCACATGGCCCTCAAGAAGTCTGCCAAAGCAGAACTGAACTCTCACCACTTATTATGGGCTCTACCCATCAAGACAAGCTTCCCTCACTTTTCCTTCTTCCCATTTTTCCTTGTGCTTGAGGTGATGATCTCTCAGACGTGCTTTTACGTCCAGGACTTTGATTCAGGCTCTAATCTTGAGAATAAAGCTAGACAAGACCCTGAAGCAAAATCTGGCTGTACCCCTTCCTAGTCAGTGACTCAAGGGTAAGGACAATCCTGATTTCTAACATCATGGCTATTGTACTTGTTTCAAAATTTATATAAATAAAATTACTCTGAATTTCCCTTTGTTCTTGATTTATTGCATTGTATTCATTTTCCTAAAATTCATCTACATTTCCTCTTCTCCAGATATATTGTACTGCATTGATCTTATAATTTTTAAAGATTTTTAACATATTTATTTATTTATTTAGTGTGTGTGTATGAGTGTCTCAGTAGATATGTGGAAATCAGAGGAAAGCTTGTAGGTGTTGGCTCTCTCCTTCAACTGTGTGGGTCCCAGGGATCCAACTCAGGTGGTTAGGCACGGCAGCAGGTGCCTTGACCTTTGAGACATCTTACCAGCACCAGTTGCCACACAAAATGTTTTATTGATTGATAAGGATGTAAATCCAGAGTAAGTATTCACACACAAACACACACACACACACACACACACACACACACACACACACACACACCCCTCTCTGTGGAACCTGAATTCCTAGATCATAGGACATTTTAATGGTCAATATACATATAAATCAATTTTTAGTTACATTTATTTGTACTATTTACTTATTATTTGTGTATGTATACACATTGGTGGCTCCCATGGCACATGTGGAAGTCAGAAAAAACTTTGAGGAGTTGGTTCTCTCCTTCCACTATGAAGGTTCTGAGAATAGAACTCAGGTATTCAAGCTTTAAGGAAATCATATGTGTCTGTTGAGGCATCTTGCTGACCTATTTGCACCAGTTTATATTTCCACCAGAAATAATTTTCAATTTTTGAAGTTTTAAACATTTAGAGAAGCTTAGATATGTATTCATTTGAGCTTAGAGTTATAAAATCCTAATTACAAATGATGTTGGCACTTTTTATATATACAAACACACTGGGTTAAAAATGTTAAGGACCTATTATAACACTTTATCACTTATTTTTAAATTGGCTTAACTATGTTTTTATTCATGTCAGGATTTCATTGTCTGTTTTGAATATACTGTCGTCAATATGTGGATCATAGTTACCCTCTTTCCCATTGCTAGGTTCTCTTTTGCAGTATTAGTGCTATCTTTTGCAATGATCAGTGATTCTTAATTTTCATAAAGTTCAAGTCAAAGTCATTGATTTTCATTAATTTTGTTCATTATTTTAATCACTGTGGTGGTATTTTACTTGTACTGAAATGTGATTTTAATTGTATGTTAATAAATAAAGTTGCCGGGGCGGGGTCAGAGCTATTAAAGCCATAGCAAGAGCGTGGCGGTGGTGGCGCACACCTTTAATCCCAGCACTTGGTAGACAGAGCTAGGTAGATCTCTGTGTGTTCAAGGATACAGCCAACATTGGAGACACATTCCTTTAATCTCAATACCATAGAGGACCTGGAGGGCTGTACATACAGGCAGTGACGAGGCAGTCACGTGTTTGGGTTTACAACCAATGAGGAGGCAGAACAGCTAGTCTATATAAATACGAACAGACAGGAAGTAGGCCCCCTTTCGGAGAGCTCTCTTGGCTGAAGCAGGAAGGGTAAGGCTCTCATCTCTGACCTCTTGGCTTTCTTCTCTGAATCAGCTCTGTGTTTCTTATTTAATTGGTTACATCTACAAATCACATTTATGATATGAAGCCATTTAGCCTTTTTGTCTTCCAACCAAATTTGAAACTATACTGTTTTAATCTACCATTATATCTAGATGTGTTTGTAGTGTACTTAATTTGAGGCATGTGTGTTTCTTTATTATTATTATTATTCACAGATTTTCTATTCATTTTACATACATACCACAGATTCCCCACCCCTCCCTCCTCCCACCCTCAGCTTTCCCCCGCAACTCACCCCTATTCCCACCTCCTCCAAGGCAAGGTCTCCCATGGACAGTCAGCAGAGCCTGGTACATTCAGTTGAGGCAGGTCCAAGCCCCTCCTCCCTGTACCAAGGCTGCTTAAAGTGTCCCACCAAAGGCACTGGGCTCCAAAAAGCTGGCTCATGCACTAAGGATAGATCCTGATACCACTGCCTGGAGGCCCCCTAAACAGTTCAAGGTAAACAACTGTTTTGTTTATCCAGAGGGACTAGTCTAGCTGGAGAGTTTTCTATCTGGGTCCCGCCAAACCCTGGCAGTCTGACAGCCCACTTATATCTTACATCTTAAATTAATCCATTTCTATAAATCTATACCTTGCCACATGGCTCGTGGCTTACTGGCGTCTTCACATGCTGCTTGTCATGGTGGCGGCTGGCTGTGTCTCCCTCCACCTTCCATTTCTCTCCTTTCTCCCCTCTGTTAGTCCCGCCTATACTTCCTGCTTGGCCACTGGCCAATCAGTGTTTTATTTATTGACCAATCAGAGCAATTTGACATACAGACCATACCACAGCAGACTAGTCTGGTACCATGGGGACTCCACAGCTATTGTTTTATAGTTGATGCATTTCCACGAGTTTGTCTGGCAATCTCTGTACATTTTCCCATCATGATCTCGAAGTCCCTTACTCACAGAATCCCTCTTCTCTCACATCGATTGGACTCCTAGAACCTGGCCTGGCACCTGGCCGTGGATCTCTGTATGTGCTTCCATCAGTCACTGGATGAAGGCTCTATGATGATAGTTAGGGTATTCACCCATCTGATTACCAGAGTAGGCCAGTTCAGGCACCCTCTCGACTGTTCCCAGTAGTCTAAGGTGGAGTCATCCTTGTGGATTCCTGGGAACTTCCCTTGCTCTCTTTTATTCCTTTTCCCATGATGTCTTCATTTATCATGGTATGTCTTTCCTTGCTTTCCCACTCTGTCCCTTTTCCAGATCAAACCTCCCATTCCCTTATGTTCTCATCGGCCATCCCTTGCACTCCATTACCCTGCCTCACTGCTCAATTTGCTCATGTAGATCCCATCTATTTCTCCTTTGCTGGGTGATCCATGCATCCTTCCTAGGGTCCTCCCTGTTGGCTAGCCTCCCTGGAGCTGTGGGTTGCAGTCTGGTTATCCTTTGCTTTACATCTAGTATCCACTTATGAGTGAGTACATGCCATGTTTGTCCTTCTGAGTCTGGGTTACCTCACTCAGGATGATATTTTCTAGTTCCATTCATTGTTTTTCTCTGCTGAGTAGTACTCCACTGTGTATATGTACCACATTTTATTTATCCATTCTTCAGTTGAGGGGCATCTATGTTGTTTCCAGGTTCTGACTATTATGAGTAATGCTGCTATGAACATAGTTGAGCATGTGTCCTTGTGGTATGATTGAACATTCCTTGGTTATATGCCCAAGAATGGTATAGCTGGGTCTTGAGGAAGATTGATTCTCAATTTTCTGAGAAACCACCATACTGATTTCCAAAGTGGCTGTACAAGTTTGCATTCCCACCAACAGTGCAGGAGTGTTATACTTGCTCCACATCCTCTCCAATATAAACTGTCTTCAGTGTTTTTGATCTTAGCCATTCTGACAGGTGTAAGATGGTATCTCAGAGTCATTTTGACTTGCATTTCCCTGATGACTAAGGATGTTGAGGAATTCCTTAAATGTCTTTTGACCATTTGAGATTCTTCTGTGGTGAATTCTCTGTTTAGCTCTATAGCCCATTTTCTAATGGGGTTGTTAGGTATTTTGATGTCTAGTTTCCTGTGTTATTTATAAATTTTGGAAATCATCCCTCTGTCAGATGTGGGGTTGGTGAATATCTTTTCCCATTCTCTAGGCTGTCTTTTTGTTTTATTGACCATGTCCTTTGCCCTACAAAAGCTTCTCAGTTTCAAGATGTCCCATTTATTAATTGCTTCTCTCAGTGTCTGTGCTACTGGTGTTATATTTAGGAAGTGATCTCCTGTGCCAATGTGTTCAAAACTACTTCCTACTTCCTCTTCTATCAAGTTCAGTGTAACTGAATTTATGTTGAGGTCTTTGATCCACTTGAACTTGAGTTTTGTGCATGGCAACAGATATGGATCTATTTTCAATCTTCTACATGTTGATATCCAGTTATGCCAGCACAATTTGTTGAAGATGCTTTCTTTTTTCAATTCTATAGTTTTGGCTTCTTTGTCAAAAATTATATGTTCATAGGTGTGCATATTAATGTCAGGGTCTTCAATTCAATTCTATTGGTCCACATGTTGGTTTTTATGCCAGTACCAAGCTATTTTTTTATTACTATAGCTCTACAGTAGAGCTTGAACTTGGGGATCATGATACCTCCAGAAGTTGCTTTATTGTGCAAGATTCTTTTTAACTATCCTGGATTTTTTGTTTTTCCATATGAAGTTTTAGTATTGTTCTTTTCAAGTCTGTGAAGAATTGTGTTGGGATTTTGATGGGGATTGCATTGAATCTGTAGATTGCTTTTGGTAAGATTGTCATTTTTACTATGTTAATCCTACCTATCCATGAGCATGGAGATCTTTCCATTTTCTGATATCTTCTTCAGTTTATTTCTTCAGTGACTTAAAGTTCTTGTCATACAGGTCTTTCACTTGTTTGGTTGGAGTTACCCCAAGGTATTTTATATTGTTTGTGGCTATTGTAAAGGGTGATGTTTCTCTGATTTCTTTCTCTCCCATTTGTTGTTTGTATATAGCAGGGTTACTGATTTTTTGAGTTAATCTTGTATCCTGCCACCTTACTGAAGGAGTTTATCAGCTGTAGGAGATCCCTCGTAGAATTTTGGGGGTCACTTATGTAGACTATCATATTGTCTGCAAATAGTGAAAGTTTGACTTTGTCCTTTCCAATTTATAGAAATTTGATCTCCTTTTGTTGTCTTATTGCTCTAGCTGGAACTTCGAGTACTATATTGAATAGATATGGGGGCAGTGGACATCCCTGTCTTGTTCCTGATTTTAGTGGAATCGCTTTGAGTTTCTCTCCATTTAATTTGATGTTGGCTGTTGGCTTGCTGTAAATTGCCTTTTTATGTTTAGGTATGTTACTTATATCCTTGATCGCTCTAGGAACTTTATCATGAAGGGGTGTTGGATTTTGTCAAAGGCTTTTTCAGCAGCTAATGAGATGATTATGTGGTTTTCTCTTTCAGCTTGTTTATATGGTGTATTACATTGACAGATTTTCTTTTTTTGGTTTTTTTGAGACAGGGTTTCTCTGTGTATCTTTTCACCTTCCCTGGAACTCACTCTGTAGCCCAGGCTGGACATTGACAGATTTTCTTCTGTTGAACCATCCCTGCATCCCTGGGATGAAGCTTACTTGGTCATGGTAGATGATTTTTTTATGAGTTTTTATATTGTTTCCTAATATTTTATTGGGTATTTTTGCATCAATGTTCATGAGTGAGATTGGTCTGTATTTCTCTTTCTTTGTTGCATCTTTGTGTGGTTTGGCTATCAGGGTAACTATAGCCTCATAAAAAGAGTTTGGTAATGTTCTTTCTGTTTCTATTATCTGGAACAGTTTGAAGACTATTGGAATTAGCTCTTCTTTGAAAATATGGTAGAATTCTCTGCTGAAACCATCTGGTCTTGGGTTCGTTTTGGTTGTGAGACTTTTAATGACTGTTTCTATTTCCTTAGGGGTTATTGGGCTATTTAAGTAGTTTATCTGGTCTTTATTTTACTTTGGTATGTGGTACCTATCCAGAAAATTGTCCATTTCTTTCAGATTTTCCAGTTTTGTGGAGTACAGGTTTTTGAAGTATGACCTGATGATTCTCTGTATTTCCTCATTGTCTGTTGTTATGTCTCCCTTTTCATTTCTGATTTTGTTAATTTGGATGCCCCCTCTCTGCCTTTTTGTTAATTTGAATAAGGGCTTGTCTTTCTTGTTGATTTTTTCAAAGAACCAACTCTTTATTTCATTGATTCTTTGTATTGTTCTCTTTGTTTCTATTTTTTTCTTATTTCAGCCCTCAATTTGGTTATTTCCTGGCATCTACTCTTCCTGGATGAGTTTGCTTCTTTTTGTTCTGGAGCTTTCAGTTGTGCTGTTAAATCACTAGTGTGAGATTTCTCTGTCTTCTTTATGTGGGCATTTAGTGCTATGAATTTCCCTCTTAGCACTGCTTTCATAGTGTCCCATAACTCTGGGTATGTTGTACTTTCATTTTCATTGAATTCTAGGAAATATTTAATTTCTCTCTTTATTTCTTCCTTGATCCATTGGTGATTCATTTCTGCATCATTCAGTTTCCATGAGATTGTAGGCTTTCTGTAATTTTTGTTGATGTTGAAATCTAACTTTAAGCCATGATGGTCCAATAAAATCCAGGAGGTTATTCCAATGTTTTTGTATCTGTTGAAATTTATTTTTTGACTGAGCATATGGTCAATTTTAGAGTTGGTTCCATGGGATACTGAGAAGAAGGTATATCCTTTTGTGTTAGAGTGGAATGTTCTGTAGATATCTATTAAGTCCATTTGTGTCATAACTTCTGTTAGATCCCTTATTTCTTTGTTAAGTTTCAGTCTGGCAGATCTATCCAGCAATGAGAGTGGAATGTTGAAATCTCCCACTACTAGTGAGTGGGGTTTGATGTATGATTTAAGATTTAGTAATGTTTCTTTTACAAATGTGTGTGCCCTTGTATTTGGGGCATAAATGTTCAGAATTGAGACTTCATCTTGGTGGATTTTCCCTGTCATAAATATATAATGTCCTTCCTGATCTCATTTGATTGATTTTAGTTTGAAGTCTATTTTATTAGATATTAGGATAGTTACACCACCTTGCTTCTTAAGTGCATTTGATTGGAACATCTTTTCACAGCCTTTTACTCTGATGTAGTGTCTATCTTTGAAGTTGAGGTATGTTTCTTGTATACAGTAGAAGGATGGATTGTGCTTTTGTATTCATTCTGTTAACCTGTGTCTTTTTATAGGTAAATTAAGACCATTGATATTAATGGATATTAATGACCAGTGATTGTTAATTCCTGTTATTTTTTAGTGGTAGTGTTGTGTTTTCCCCTTCTTTGGTATTTGTTGGTGTGGAACTTTCTATTGCCTGTGTTTTCATTGGTATATCTAACTTCCTTAGTTTGGATTTTTCCTTCTAGTGCTTTCTATAGGGCTGGATTTGTGGATAGGGATTGTTTAAATCTGGTTTTATCATGTAATATTTGGTTACTCTGACTATAGTGATTGAGTGTTTTGCTGGATATAATAGTCTGGGTTGGCATCCATGGTCTCTTAGTGTTTGCATAATATCTGTTCAGGACCTTCTAGCTTTCAGAGTCTCCATTGTGAAGCCAGGTGTTATTCTGATGTGTCGGCCTGTATATGTTACTTGGCCTTTTTCCTTTGCAGCTCTTAATATTTTTCTTTATTCTACATCTTTAGTCATTTGATTATGATGTGGCAAGGGTACTGTTTTTTGGATCCAGTCTATTTGGTGTTCTGTAAATTTCTTGTATCTTCATAGTCATTTCCTTTTTTAGGTTGGGAAAGTTTTCTTTTATGATTTTGTTGAATATATTTTTGATTCCTTTGAGTTGGTATTCTTCTTCTTCTTCTATCCCTATTATTCTTAGGTTTGGTCTTTTCATAGTGTCCCAAATTTTCTGGATGTTTTGTGTTATGAATTTTTTGGCTTTATTGTTTCTTTGACTGTCAAATTTATTTTCTCTATTGTATCTTGAATGCCAGAGATTCTCTCTTCTCTTTCATGCATTGTGTTGGTTATGCTTGAATCTGTAGTTCTGTTCATTTACTCAGATTTTCCATTTCCAGCATTCCCTCAGTTTGTGTCTTCTTTATTGCCTCTGTTTCAGTTTTCAATCTTGGACTGTTTTTTTCACCTGCTTAATTGCTTTTTCTTGGCTTTCTTTAAGGGATTTATTGATTTATTCCAATTCTTTGTCTTTTCCTCAATTTCTTTATTGATTTCTTCCAATTTTTGTTTGTCTTTTCTTCAATTTCTTTAAGAAAAATTTTCATTTTCTCTTTAAAGGCCTCTATCATCTTCTTAAAGTCATTTTTAAGGTTGATTTCTTCTGCTTTTCTACATTGGGATGTTCAGGTCTTGCTGATATAGAATCACTAGGTTCTGATGGTCCCATATTGTTCTTTATGTTGTTGACTGTACTTTTGCACTGGCATCTATGTATCTCTTCCTTCACTCCATGCAAGTGGCATCTGTGTCTGAGGGAGTCTCCCTTGGTCCAATTGATACTCTTGGTCTATTGGGTACTCTTGTTCTAACCCAGGTTCTTGTTTCAATTGGTGCTGGTGGATTTTGTGTCTCAGGGAGCAGCTTGTAATCCAATTGGCACTAGTGGACTCTGTCTCAGGGAACAGCTGTTGCCAATTGGTGCGGGGTGGGCTTATGACTCTGGTGGTCACTGTTTCCAATTGGTGCAGGGTGGGTTTATGACTCTGGTGGTCACTGGTGTTGCAGGTGATGGTTTTCTTGGTGAGAGGTGGGGGAAGAGACAGCTGCCTGGTCCCTGGGGCTCCATTGGCTGGGGGGAGGGGCAAGGAATATGCCCCCAGGTCCTAGGGGTTAGGGACCTGGTCTGTCCAGTCTGGAGATAGGCCCTTACCTGTTCCCAATTGTTTCAGGGTGGTCTTATGACTCCAGTGGTCACTAGTTCAGCAGGGGATGGTTTTCTGTTCTCAGTTGGTACAGGGTGGGCTTATGGCTTCAGTGTTCGCTGGTGTGGCAGGGGATGGTTAGCTTGGCAAGGGGTCAGGGAAAGAGCATGTGTTTGTTTTTATGGATGTGAATAAAGGCATGTCCTGGCTAGTTTTATGTTAACTTGATGAAAACTAGAGTAATCTGAAAGGAGGGAACTGCAATTGAGAAAAGGCCTCCATAAGATGCAGCTGTAGGACATTTTTTTAATCAGTGAGTGATGCGAGGACTAAGCCCATTCTGAGCAGTACCATTCCTGGCCTGGTGGTCTTGGCTCTTTAGGAAAGCAGCTGAAGAAGCCATGAGGAGCAAGCCAGTTAATCAGCATCCCTCCATGGCCTCTGCTTCAGTTTCGGTCTCCAGGTTTCTGTCCTGTTTGAGTTCTTGTCCTGAATTCTTTTGTTGATGAACATTAATACAGAATTGTAAGCCAAATAAATGCTTTCCTCTCCAACTTGCTTTTTATCATGGTGTTTTATCATAGCAATAGAAACCGTAAGTAAGACAAGGGGATACATGTGCATCTCTGTGCATGTATGCATTATTTTAATGGTCAGAGAACAGTCAACCTTAGGTGTCCTTTCTCAGCTGCTAACTACATTTTTTTTTCTGAACTGAGGTCTCTCATTTGGCCTAAGCAGAGTAAGCTGGTCAGCTTATGTAATTAACTTTTCTGGAGTAGCAAGTAGATGCAGAGAGAAGTAACATGGGCATGCTATACTGAGAAAATGTACCAAGGCACGTGGCAAAGCATAGATAAGAAAAATGGTTTAATTTAAAATGTAAGCATTAGCTAGTAATAAGCCTGAGCTATTGGCCAAGCATTTGTAATTAGTATAAGCCTCAGTGTGTTTATTTGGGAGCTGTTGGCAGTACAGAAACTTCCGTCTACAAACTTGGGTCAGTAAGCTCCAAACATCTTCCTGTTTCTGGCTACCCAATGTTTGCTTACGAGCATATGTCTTCATGCATGACATTTTTACATAAGCTCTAAGAATCAAACTCAGGTCCTAGTGGTTGTGTGACAAGCATTTCATCAAGCTATCTCCCCACCTACTCCATTTTTTTTAGAGTTTTAAAAAGATTTACTTATATTTGTATATACATGTATAGGTGTTTCTGTATTCACATTGTCCCTGGAGGCCAGAAGAAGGCCTTAGATCCCATAGATCTGAAGTTACAAGTAGTTGTGTGATGACCAGTGTAATTGCTGGGAACTAAATTCTCTATTTCAAACTGCTTGTGTAGAAATGATAGGCAATGCTCTGTGCAACTGACACACTCTACTGTGGGTGTTTTCTAGGCAGGGGAGGTGAGGGCTGCTTTTCTGGATGTCCACTGACATTTAGGATGTGTCTCCTTACATTTCCTGAACATGTTTGTCTGATGTACTTAGAAATTAAGATAGGTTTGTTCTCACACAGAATAAATATGATACTGAGTTACCTGGATACAAATGCAGTTTTATTCCTTATAAATGTAAGAAAAGACTGTATTGGGAAGGATATACACTATTTGATGTTTAGATGATTAAATGCATGATATATTTAAGTGAGAAAATATTAGCCTGTGAAACGGTATTTTTGTATCTCTACGTATACCATGACCTGAGATTTGCTTACAGATATAGTCAATGTCAAATATATAGATGTCACAGTGTAAAGTGCATAATTTCATCTATAAAAACAGAGAAAGCTTTAGGTAAGATTTTTAAAAACCAGGTATGTATAGTCAATAAATACAGTTAATAAATATAGTGACACATAACATTTAAAGTTGGGAATTAAAAAAAAAAACCTTAAATCTCAAATATTAAGTACAATGGAAACCCAACATATAAAAGAGATAAGGTAGGACATTACATTTATTGATTTACATATGTTGAACCTTCCATGCATCTTTAGGATAAAGCTGACTTGATCATGGCCAGTAATCTTTTTGAAGTGTTCTTGGAATTTTGTTTGCAAGTATTTTACTGAGAATTTTTATGTCTATATTAACCCACCCAAAACATGAAACTCTTAGAGAAAACAGTAGTAGGCCTCCAAGTTGACCATGCTTCAGTGGAAAGCCTCACATCCAAGAATATTTGGCCTGGAAACTGGATCTGATGCACATTTGTTGATGCTCTTTTTAAAAAAGAACATAAAGTTGTGTGAATAGAGAAAGATAGTGGACCTGAGAGAAGTTGGGTGGGTTGAATTGATCAAAATACAATGGACAAAGTTCCAAAAGAACTATTAAAGATATATGTGTATATTTAAAAAATATTAGCCAGAATTTGAACATAAAATATAATTTCTTTTTTAGAGAATCCAGCATACTTTTCCTAGACATATGTAAAGCAAGCAGAGATAGATAGCAGCATTTTAAAATTTTAACATAATGAAACCACAAAACTAATAAGCTTAAACCACTAAACATAAATAAGATCTTTTACCCATTTAGCAGAATATATATATATATATATATATATATATATATATGTATGTATGTATAATGTTTCCATTATATATTAAACTTGCATATATTTATCTATTACAATATCACAATTCCAGAGGGTCAATATCCTATCAGTGATACTCTCAGGGATTAATAAACTTACTAAATATATCCATAATGCCATATACAGAGAAGCCCTTAGAGTGTGTGGGTCACTGTGGTCCTCAATCACAATGTCAGAGTGTTAATTACTTCTTTTGTCACTATATTTACCCAATAGAAGAAACTTAAGGGAGGAAGGATTTATTGTGGCTTCAGGAAATAGTGCATCAGGGCTGCAGAGGCTCTCTGTCTGCTATAGATAAGGAAGCAAAGTGCTCAGGACAGCACCAGCTAGAACAGTCTTCAAAGCCTGCCTCTATGGTCTAGGTTCTCTGTTTTAGAATTTACCTCCAACTATTGTCAAGTTTCCACAAACTGTCCAGGGACCAATTCTTCGGCCCATGAGTCCGTGGGGACATTTTACAGTGAAACAGTGGCACTGGATGACCTCGACTCAGATGTCCATCCCTGCTTCTCTCCTTGTTCTACAAACAAAGAACTTTAAGCAGTGTCAATGAGCTTTCTAGTCCAACTTACGTGTCTCCATGGAATAATAAGCTATTAAAATATTTGTCAAATATATTCTATTCTTTTCACAATAACAAAGTACTGTAGTACCAAATCCTAGCTAGGATTATACAGAGAAGGAACATTTTAAGATAATCTGTTTATGAATATAGATACAAATAGTTTAAATATCATAGATTTTAAAATATAACATTTAAAATTATTATTAGGTAGAGTTATTCTAATTATGAGGATTATCCATAGAAGTAAATACAATCCTTTAACTTATATATGTTGAAGGAAATGTAATGACATAGGAAAGAATCAACTAAATAAATATAGAAAGCTTTAGATGAGATGGAATAACAGACTTTAAATCATGTCTGAAAAGTTACAGAAGCTATTTTCCTTTAGCAGATGCATGGTCTCAGCTACCAATATCATAGTAAGTGGTTTAGAAGATCAAACTAGAATTGGAAACAGTGCAAGCAGAGAAACACTACTCTGTGTACTGTAGTAATCCAGTCTACAGGTATAATGTGCCTGTAGAAAGGAGAAGAAAGAGAATGAAAATAGAAACAACAGAAAGATTCTCAACAAGGAAGTAGTATAATGAAGAATCAGCTTATAAAATAGTTAGTTGTTCATATAGATAAGAAATAGCAGAGGGCAAAAGATGGTCATGGGAAATAATCTAAGTGACACAACTAATAGATAAGGTACAAAGAGACTGACCTAAAATTAGATTTAAAAGACCTTGATGAAGAAAGCTGTAAGGCTTTATTGAAAGCTATCCAGGAAGAGATAACTATATAACAATATCATGATACTTATGGTGAGTGACTACATGCCATTAGTGGTCAGTTCACCTTAAACTGTCAATGTGTTACAATTCTAGTAGAAATTTTAGTTTGCTTTTTTCAGAACATCTAACAAAATAAGATTAAATTTAATATGTGTGGTGAAAATTCCATTAATAGTTGAAACAATCAATTTTGCATAAAAATGATTATTCATTATGTGTGTGTGTCAGTGTCCATTTGTGCAGGTGACTTCATGGCTAGAAGAGGGCATCAGATCCCCTGGAACCAGAGTTACAGGCAGAATTGGTTGCTAGGAACCAAACTCTGGTCCTCCAAAAGAGAAGCAAATGACCTTAACCATTGAGCAATCTTTCTAGTCCCAAATAATGCTTTATGTTTTACTGAGAATTTTTATGTCTATATCAACCCACCCAAAACATGAAACTCTTAGAGAAAACAGTAGTAGGCCTCAAAGTTGACTATGCTTCAGTGGAAAGCCTCACATCCAAGAATATTTGGCCTGGAAACTGGATCTAGAGCTAGAGACATAATTATTGTTGAAGTCATTTGTTTTTTTTTCGAAAGTACAAGAATAAAATAGTGGCAGGTAACTTTCCAAAACATAAAATTGTGTTGCAGGTCCACACGTTTCAGAAGTTGCAGATAGTAGAAATGATATTCATAAAACCAGACAGACAGGGATCTAGGAAAATGGTACAGGGAAAGTTGTCTAGGAAATTTAGTCACACAATACCCACTTGTATTAAAAAATAAAAATAGATTACTATTTATATCATATAGAAAGATCAGTTAGAACTTCTAAAGCAAACAATAACAAGACTCCCAAATTTTCAGAGACACCATAGGAGAATATTTGCCCATGAACAAAGTGCAGATTTGCTAATAGGAGCACAAACTTTAAGGAAAATGACTAGTAAAATTGGTCTGTTTGCTATTTAAAATTCTATTATACAATACAAACAAAGTGAAAGATTGGTTTATAAGCTGAAATTTATATCTACAATTACTTAATGTTGAATGAGTTCAGCATTAGAAATGTACATGGACCAGGGCTGTGGGTCTAGACTTTAGACTGCACAGCCTGCACCAAGTCTTGTATTTGATCCCCAGTGGCACATAAACCAGCGTAGTGGGGGCACACCCATAATGTTCACATGTAGCACAAATCCTAATTGGTCTTATTAATAAAAACCCAGAGTCAGATATAGGGGTAAATGCTGAAAGATCAGAGAGACAGAGCAGCCAGCCACTAGTTCTTACCTCTATGAAATTCTCAGCCAAAAGAGATGGATCTCCTTTCTCCTCCCACCTTATATTCCTTTCTCCACTGAGCCATATCACTTCCTGTCTCAACCTCCCTAGTGCTGGGATTAAAGGTGTGTGCCACCACTGTCTGGCCTCTATGGGTAACTGGTGGCTGGCTTTGCTCTTTGATATTCAGGCAAGCTTTATTTGATAGATTATTCACAAAATATCACCACATTCACAGTCCAGAGATAGGTCAGGAGGATAGAATATTCAAGGTTGGCTTTGGCTGCATAGAGAGTTCAAGGTCAGCTTAAGTTATTTTTGAAATCTTATCTCAAAAATAAAAATAAAAATGTTTAAAGGATGAACACATGCAATTCATTAGTAAAATAGACAACACCTAAGAGGAAGGAAAACCAAAGTGGCCATCTGCATAAGGTAAGATTCACCCTCATAGGTAATCAGAATATAAACTACAAAAGACAGCAAGGCAACTTTCCTGCTATGGAAATAAAAGCTCCTTAAACGTAGAGCTCCCTTGTTGTTATATCAAAGTCATGAAAACCCATTACTTCCACCCAAAGCGCTGTGTATAAAGACAGCCCAGAGCCTCCTGTCTTCTTCATAAGTATCTTTTTCCATTCTGATATGAGGCTGGCATTTGGAAATCACCCTGCTATTCATCCTCAGCTGCAGTGACCAGTGATTCTGCAGGCTGAGTCCAAGAGCGTAGCCTCTGATTCCATTTGGAGAAGAGTAAGGAGGCAGAAGATTTGGTGTCTAGCTTAATGGTAGGTTTTGGTCCGTTCTTTTACACCTGTGAGGTGATTGAACATGCCAACTGGCCTTAGAATGGATGGTTTCAATTTCCAGTGCTCTTACTAAAATATGCTGTTCCTGCAAGCTTCGAGAGTCAGGCCATCTCAGCATGATTGACTTATTCTTAATGTCTCTTTGCCTTTGGCAGAGAGGCCATTTATATTTGTGGGTAGCAGTGCATTTAGTTTCAAGAATAGATACTCTTGTGTAATCAAATGCTTTGATTATATAGGGGAAACAAAGAAACTGTCCAGAAGATGACAACTCCATGGTTGTTCATAGATGATAAAGGTGTTCATACTAATCTTGCCAAAAACATAAAACTAGACATGCAATATAATCTGGTGATGCCACTTCTGGGTGTATACCCAAATGAGTCAGAACATCACAGAGAAACATGCATACCCATGTTTGTTGCAGCACTATGCACAAGAGCTAAGACATGGAACTGGCCCAGACAACCATGAACAGATGAATGGACAACAAGAATGCTGTACACATACACAATGAAGTTTTATATAGTCATGAGGAAGAAAAGTGAAATCAAATCATTTGCTGGAAAATGAATGTGTTGTGGGAATCTTTCTGGAATAAACACTTAAATACCAATGGAGTAGAAGAGAGGAGGTATCACCGGTAGACTAAAGCCAGGATAGCTTGTGAAAGCCCTTGATGCTGGGTACAGTTTGTATTCTCATTTTATATTCTAAAACAACAAGAGGGTAGGCAAGCGAACAAGATTTTATAGAATCATATGTGGCTGTCAGCAGGTTGTTAAAGCAGCGACTCATTACTTCAGCTTTTTCTCCATGTCATTCTGTTCCAGGTAACAAGTGAAGTCATGCTTGGCAAAAAGCAGTACAAGAAGTGCTTTAAGTGAATCACTAAAGAAATCAATATCTAATAATTGGTCTATTCTACCTTATTCTATTTTGCATGTAACTAGAGATCTCCATGTTCATTAAAATTTGCAAACTCAGACAAATATGGCAGCTGGGGAATCTACAATAAAAATACAATTATCGCCCACCAAAATGGTGCAGTGGTAAAGGTGTTTGTGGCCATGCCTGATGACCAAAGTTCAGTCCCTGGATCCCACATGCTGGAAGGAAGAAATGAATTCTACAAATCGTCCTCTGATTTCCACATACATATAATGTCACAGTGCCCAAACATATGTCTATGTACATATATACACACATAAATAACGCTGCAAATATATATAATTGTATTATATATACATATATAAATACTTGATCATAGAGGAGACTATTGATCTGATGAGACCCCATCCCTAACTGTGCAGGAGAAGACTACAATTAAGAGGAATGAGGGGACAAGAGAGGGTAATGAGAAGGCAACAGACAAAGCATAAGATATGTGTGCATGAAAACATATAAATGACACTCATTATTTTGTATGCTAAAGATAAAAGATAAAAAATGTTAAAGATGAAATAAGTGTATAAGAGATATCAGACACAGCTTCTGTTTGTAACTAGGTGTGTCAGAGATGCCATTTTGCTTCAGACTTTTGGAAGAATAGACCTGCATTAGAATTTTTGAAGACTGCATGCTGCCTGGTTGTCTTGCCTCCAGCAGTAAACAATGCCCACATGAAACACAGAACAGGACGCAATTAAAACCCTAAGAGGAATATCATGGTGTGTGATAAACTTGTGATTTATTCAAATTGCCTGGCTTGTTTTTAAGAGTTGGTGGTCAGTAGTTTTGCTTAGTTTTTCTATGCATGATTAGTATCTGGAAGTTCAAAGATGAAACAGCACTTGGAGATGAAGCTGTAATGCCCAACAAAAGCAAATACTTTGCTGTGTGCCAGAGATGCTAGAGTGTCTCAACTTACATGCCATGGAGTTTTGTGGCCAAAATTTTGTGCTTCAAAATATCTTTCTAGTTCCTTTGCATTCATTGTTGCTTATGTTTGACTTCCTCTATCTTCATCATTGCACCTGCCAAGTAGATTAGAGATATGAGCCTTTAATAGACAAAAGTGATTCACTCAAGGTCACAATCCTAAAGCACAGTACTCCTGTGCTGCATTGGAGCAGCTCAGATATGTTTTTTTTAAAGGAGATAAGTCTAGAGTTTAGTTATATTTGACTTTCAAGATGTGGTAGAAATTTTTATCTTAAATGTGATATGTATGAACTTACCTGGTAGAAATATTTATCACTTTAGCTTATTCTCCTTTAGACATGCGCGGCTTCATTGTCTGTGGTCTGAACATTCTACCATTTCCCTTGAATTGATCTGATGAGACCCCATCCCTCAATGTGATATTATTAGGAAGTGGGAGCTTTGGGGGCAATAGCTAGGCAATAAAGGCATGATCTTTATGAATTAGTGCTCATGTAAAGGAGGCCTGGGAGATATTTGATACCCATTCTGCCATTGAGAGTGAGAAAAATCTTATATATGATGAACTGAGCCCTCATGAGATACTAAGTAAATACACTGTATATTGATCTCCAACTTCCCTGCCTTCAGAACTATGGGTAATAAACTTGTGTTTAATTGGCCATCCAATGTGGTATTTTATTGTGGCTCATACAATGGTCAAGGTATACTAATAGTCACAATCTTAGCTCAGGGGAAACATTCTAGGCTAAATATTATGATTCCTATTTGTTTTCAATCAGCTTTGACATACTTTTGTGAAGTTTGTTATTACTGTGCTTTTCTCAAAATATGGCAAGAACTCAATTCCAGCTTCTAATAAGGCATTATTGGGTTTGTCAAACATCAGCTAATAACCAGGAGATTAAAATCCTTACTTTAAAATGTTAAGCCTTTTATTGTTCATTTTCAACACATGTTGAAATAAGCAGCAGTGGCATGTGGAAATTACTGCTGGTGCTCAGTGGGGTTTTTCTTTCATTATTTTTTTCTGTGTCTATAATTGCACTGAGCCCCCAATAAATTTTAATAATATTTTTTAAAAGTCATTTCAAAGACACAAAAGGATAGAATAGCAGTGACGGGTAGTGGAATGACATTAATTTCGGCTTTTTTTCCAGTAGAATGTAATGGTTTACAGGTTTAATCACAACTATCTGTCCCCAAAGGAAACACTTTCAGATATAAAAGTTCCTTGATCCCAGTGTTTGGCAGCCTGGTGTGGGGAAAATAAGGATGATAATTGGAAACAGAGTTGTCATATTTTTAAAATTAAAAAAGGATGCATCTGCAAAACTACCCCATAGCACGTTCATAAATACTGTAAGTTTACCCTCCCCTCCCCACGGAGTCTGCTGCTCATTTTCCCACTGAACAGGTGTGAGGCCATGTTTTACCAGTGGGAGCCTGGGTGATTCATTAATTTCTTCTCACTTCATGCAAGAGAGCTTCCTCTCACACCTGAGGTGCTTACACTCTGACCCACTCAGAACTCATCTAGGGCCAGTGAAATCATTCTCAGAACTCTGGGAGGGGTGTGTAAAGGCAGTCTTCCCAGTGGGAAAAGTGGCCTGCAGCACTTCTGCCATTAAAGGGGGCAGGGAGGATTTTAAAAATTCAGGATTTATGTGAAAACCACATTGAATTTGAGTCCCAGGTCCATCTCTTAATGGATGTGTTATATTTGTAACATTACTTAACTGCTGGACCAGCTCTGTCATACAGAAAATGCAATTAATGGTACCTGCTTTTTAGAATGGTTGCGAGGATGAAGAATCACGGTGTGTACAGTGTACTGTGCATATAAAGCTACAAATAAAAAAAGGAACTTAGATTAGTGGTGGTGCCTCTTGCCCTTCTGTTAAATGCCCGGTATTCTGAGATGTGATGGTCCTTTACTGTGAGATGCTAGCACAGTCCAACTCCAATGGGGAGACTGCTTCAAGACAAAAAGCAGCATTTCCAAGGACAGAAGCCAGATTATGGATCTAGCACATCCAGTCTGGTGTTTTTTGTTTGTTTGTTTGTTTTTTGGAAATAAGTTTTATGTAGATAAAATTTATAGATGAAATTGCACAAATTGTATACAGCTCAGTGGATTTTTATGTATGCTTGTGTCTGTGCAGTCATACCAGAGCAAGAGGTAAAATGAAGTCAGCACCCTGGAGATACCCTTTGTACTACTTTGCCAGCAGAATCCTTGACTCCACTTAGGGGTAACAATTACTTTGGTTTATATAAACACCAATAGTTTTGTCTGTTATTGAAAATCATGCACATATCTCCGAGCATAGATCTTGTAATATTTTGTCTTTAACTCCTTTTTCTCAACATAATGTATCTGAGATTCATCTATGTGTAAATGTTTCATTGCCTCTTGACAGACATTGAGGCTGCTTCTAACAACTGATTATTTTGAACTGATATTCTGGCAATACTCACTTGCGAGTCTTTTTGTTAATTTGTCCTATAATTACTCTTGAGTAACACAGGATTGGGAGTTTTGAGCCATAAGAGAAGGATATATTTAATTTTACCAGTATGTTTTATTTTATTAGAATCTTCAAAACTTTGCTACAGTATAACTCCAGCTTCCATTCCCAACCACAGTGTACAAAAGTTCCAGCATGCTGCACCCTCCCTCACACATTGTCAGTCTTTGCTTCTGTTTATCACTGTGTGTTTAAGGTGGCATCTCACTGTGCCTTTAATATATGTGCCCTAGAGTACTCATGAAGTCAACTATCTCTTGCTGTTGTATGACTCTTTTTGGACAAGTGTGAAAAAAACTGTTTACCCCAGAGGCGGTACCTATCACAGACTAGAGACAACCAAACAAGTCTCGGTTAGTGAACTAGAGAGTTTATTAGGGTTACTTACAGGATCGTGGATGACTCAAAGGCAGCTGTGTCACAGAGACACTCACCGTCACATGGGAAATGACTGCAGCTGAATTCCTACGGCACTCTGCACAACTTCAGGCTGCTGCAGGAAGCCCCTCTTCCTCTCAAGCAGTGAGGAGAGGTCTGATGAACCTTGTGACATCCCGAGACTTGTAATGTTTCAGTTCGGAGAAGGTGAAGCAACATCCCCTAGGCCTGTGAGCCACTGGGATATGTCCCTTTGCATGATGCCCATTAAGAGATACAAAAACTTGGTCAAGTGATCGCTGTGCTGCTCTTCTGGGTTGAGGATAGATTAGCACTCTCCTTGACAGTAATCAATTAAAAAAAACCAAAATCTTTATATATACATTCTATTTCCAGACCAAAGCGAATTGGTTGTGGAGAACTGCGTCTTCTAAGATGCACACTGGGTCTCCAGTTATTTTCACAAGATCCCGTGATAACTTGTTCTGTTTTCACAGTCTGCTGGAGCACAGCCCTCCTTGGGAATGCTCTATGGCTTGCTTTCCTCTGATTTGAGCCATGGGCTAGATGGCTGCCTGCATGTAGCAGACATGATGAGACATTTCAGTGGGTGACAGCTCAGAAGGAAATGACAGCTCCCCTCATCCTCTGTTGATCCACTGAGGTATTCCGAGATAGTCAGGGTGACAATGGGTAAAAGAGAGATTCAAGAAGAAAGTGTCTGGGCAGTGATTATTTGTGGAATTATTGAAAGTGCCCAGCAGGAAAATGAAAATGATGTACAGAAACAAATACTCATAGAACTGCAGAATTTTAAAGTTTGAATGTACTCTAGAGATGACACAGTCTAATCAAAAAAATCTCATTTTATTAATGAGACAATTGGGGGTTTATTAAGACACTAGACTTTCTGAAGCTTACAAAGTGAGTTAATGGAGGAATTAGATCTTGAATAAATATACTTATAATACAATTAAATTCAATGTAGAGAGCTGGGCCACACACTATACCTCGTTATGAAGATACTACAAGGCTAATAATTATGACTCTTTATGACTCAAGTTAAATCAGGATTTTCCTTATGCCATGCATATCCAAAAGTGGGAATTTACCCCCTTTCCTCTTTACACCAGAAGGTATAGTTGAAAAGAATGCAATAAAATAAAATTATGCCTGAAGACCTCAAGCTTAGACTGCAAAAGTATGTCTCACATTTCTGTGAAAGAAGAAAACCTCAATGCAAATTTCTGTTTCAAGTAAGAGGCTGCCTGCTACAAATCAGGGAAAATTTAACAAAACTTGGGCCTTTGTGATAGTCTGTAATAAAAGTACTGCAAGCATGGGCATCCCAGAGTTGAATAATTTAGTGCACCAGTGACATTTAAAAGGACCCAGGGGTCTTTATCATTCCACTGAAAATTTCAGAAAACTAGATTTTATTCTCTGATGATATAAGATATGTTGTCCAGATTCCCTTCCAAGAAGGTCTGGACGCCCAGCTCAGAGGACAGGGGGTTGGGAGAAGTTTCTTATTTATCTTAGCTGCATATAGCTGCCTTGATCCATACCCTTCCTTCAGAGCTGGCAGATCAGAGTCATTTCTACTCCAAACATCACTTTCTGTTGATGACTCTGGCCCAGGGTGCCTTGACAGGTATTTTGATGGACCCCATCAACTTTTAACTTCTCCTTTGACTGCTTCTTGCTTCCTGTCATTTTGTTTCAGAGATAATGGTCCCTGATCCATGTATTGTTCCCCATCCCATTCTTCATTTCTGCTTGTGATCTTTTCCTGTCATACTTTATATCCTTGAATTTTCTGTCCTGACTCTGGATGGCATAAGCCATGTGAAGAGTCATAAGGGTAAGAAGATCCATTCTGGAAAGTACCCAGTAGATAGCCTATTTTATTGGCTGAATCATGTCGCATGTAAAACAAATGTGAATGGCCCTTTTATTTTATTTATATGTGTGTTTGTTTTTGAGATTTCAATTCAATTGAAAAATTTCTCCTTTCCTTTTCCTACCTCCAAACTTTCCCAAATACATTTCACTGCTCTCCTTTCAATTTCATGGCCTCTCTTACCTGCATTATTATTGTATGCATATATGTATTTGTATATACATCTATTCCTAACTATACCATGTTGAGTCCATATAGTGTTATTTATATGTATGTTTTCAGGGCCGAAAGTTTGATAATGAACAACAAATTGGTGTGCTCTTCCTTGGTAACAACTACTTCTTCCAATTCCAGCTTTGCTCAGTAACCTGTAGTACTTTGTGTAGAGTTGAGGCCTTGTGGGCTTTTCCCCATCCAGTTTGGTATGTCGTCTGGTATCATCCTTTGCTGGAGGCTGTGGAAGCATATAGCAGATGACAACTAATATTCAACAGGTCAGCCTATCAGATGAATAATTCCCTGATAGGGAGCCCTACTTGGCAAAAACAGTGGAGTTACAGACAGAATGTTGTTTCTATCTGTAATTTTTCTCATGTGGCACTACATTTCTTCCCTAAAAACAGCTATGGGTATTTTACCCACTGCTTGTGTGTTTATCTCCTGTATATATTCCATCTACTGGGCATGCATATATCTGTGAGTGATCAGGAAGATCTTTATATAGAGAGAATATGGCATTTAAGTGACTTAGAATTCTGCTGACGTGAGACACGATTGCTCCTGGCAGCACTGATCTGATCCCGAGAGAATGTTGGGTTTCTAGACACTCCATATGAAGTTTGTCTTCTTCCTGGTGCATAATGGCCTCCTGGGCAAAGAACTGCCCTTGCTTCGACTACTGACAGTACGAATGCTGTCCTTTCTGAATGAGTGGTACACAAGGAAAAGAAACTACTGAACTCTGCCAAGACAGAGTAAGATAGTCTTTCAAAATTCCTGCTTCTGAAAATGGTCTGTCAGATATTCTGGGCTTGTAGCCAAATTGGATGCCCCAACAGTGGTAAGAAACTTTATGTGACTGTCCAGGCTGCCAGCTGTCTCTGTCTGTTCTCAAAAGATTTCTGAAAGTTGCTTGTGTGTATTTCCTATTTTCTCATGTATTTTTATATTCATTCTCAGGTCTTTGGTGGGGTTTAAGACTAACAGTTACAGTTACAATCTTTTCCTATCTTAGCTAGAACATACTAAGTACTGGGTTCAGATTCTTCAGGATAGGACAGCTTTTGGAATAATCTCTTAACATATCATTTATGTATGTTTTGGACATCTCTGGATTTCAGTATGTGTCTCTTGTTTGAAGTTGTTCCTGTTGGTGGTAGTTCCATTTGTTTATGTCATTACCCTTTATTTCTCCTTGATAATTATTCCTATTGTACATAGTTTTGTATTAGGTTAGAACTTTCTTATTTAGACAAAAGGGCAGATGTAGTGGGTAGCTGTTTGAGGCATGCCCTGAAGCACCACCCCTAGTGAGGCAGCTGTAGCTGTTACACCTGCCTATGACCTTGAGGTACCTGCCCCTGGGGCATGGCAACTGGAGACCCTTAAGACCTGGGATGCTCATACACTGCCCCCCTCCCCCCACCTTGTGGTTCTGGATGCTAAGATGTTGAACCAAGCTGTTCAGCATGGGACATAGTTCAGCTTTCCTGGACCCTACAATAAATCTCCTGTGGTTGTGAGTTAACCCCCAAATAAATTCCTTTGATCATTAAATAGACTCATGGATTTATGTCATTATTAGTCTAGCTACATACTAATTTTAATTGGTTTTATGTTTTATAAAATTTGATCAGAAAAACATTATTTAAGAAAAATATATTCTACAAAACAACAAGAAAAATAAGTTTTATGTCTATTGAGACGTATCTATCTAAGACAACTAGATAAGCAAACTGACATAAAGTTACATGCAGCCATAGCTAACATCTGCTACTGTTCTCCTTTTTGTGACAGCTGATAATGTGTACTGAGATGTAAGAATGTTGGAGTGATATAAGTCAGTACCAACTTAGAGAAGAACCATCCTTCATGAGTTTCAAACTCTGACCTCTGCTGAGTCCAAGATATTACTGACAGACTTCACCGTATTGCATTGGGAGTGCAGGAACTGCTGCCACAGTCAAAACACAGAATGGGTTCTTACTATGGACCCATCTGGTTTTGGTTATCGTTTTGGATGAGTAACACTTACAGAAACTAATATGAACAATTCTTGTACATCCACAAAGTGTTTTGAAACTATTGTCCATTATCAATTTGAGTTGACATTTTTTTGCCAACTCAAGGCTTTACTGTTCTTTTCTATTCTTTATCTGAAGTTTACATAAATTCTGTCTTAAGTAAAGGACAGAGGATGTAGAAACCATGTAGGAATGCCACTTTAGCAGAAAGAAAGTGTCATCTGGGAGAGCAGAGAATGTCATTACTCTATTTGTTTGGTAAATTTATAATCACTATTAATCAGTCAAACTGTCAGCCACATTGACTGTTCAGACAACAGAAATGAATGAGTCTCAGTACACATGTGCATGCACCAACACACACACACACATACACACACACACACACACACACACACACACACACACACACACGCCTATACACTGTTAGATAGGCCAACTGCCTTTTCCATATGGAAACGTTAGTTTTAATCATGGTATAGTAAAGATGACTGGGGATTTGCATGCAGTCATAAAACAAAGCAACAGCAAAATATGCTGTTTCTTATTTTTATTTTGTGTGGGTGTGTGTGGCTCATTTACACAAAACTGCTATGTCCATGGGTTAGACAGTCAATTATTGATGTAAACAGGGAACAGGGCATTCTGACTCTCTAATTAAGCCAGCCATCAGTGTATTCAGCTTCTGTTATCTCATGGAGACCTTCAAAGAACAGCTAAGGGATCCAGTCCTCCCTCTCAGCCCCTCCTGTCCTATGGCAAATGTTTCTGTAACTGGGTTACTGCTCTTATAAACTGTGGCTACTCAGTGGGGTGGAAACTCTTACATAGTGTTTCTCTCCTCGTCTCATTTTCATTCATTTTTAATGTGTACTCTGAGCCTTACCTCCTTTCCGTGTTGCATTTATTCTGACATTCCTATAGATAAATCAAAATCAGCCTTAAAATGACTGAAACATTTCTCACTTTCGAGAATTTCTAAGTAATTTAGTTAATCTAAAATAGAATAAGCACTATAGTAATATTTACAGGCTTTATCTGAGACAATATTCAAAGTAAATTGGGCTAATAAGTGGTTAATATTTGCAAGTGTGTGTTTATGCATGTGTTTGTGTATGTGCATATGTATGTGTGCATGTGTGTAAGTATGTACATATGTGTACATGTGTGCTTATATAGAGGCCAGAAGTTGACACTGAGTGTTCTCAGTTACTCTTCACCTTATTTTTGTAATTTTAAATTTTACAAAACTTATTTGTGATACTTTCATAGTGCATTCTAGTTATTCTCATCCCCTTACCTCCCTGTGAAGCTATCAACTTCCCTCTTCCCTATGAGTCATTTATTTATTTATTTATTTATTTATTTATTTATTTATTTATTTACTTACTTACTAATTTGTTTATTCAAGGCAGGGTTTCTCTGTGCAGCCCTGGCTGTCCCAGAACTCACTCTGTAGACCAGGTTGGCCTTGAACTCACAGAGATCTACCTGCCTCTGCCTCCCCAGTGCTAGGATTAAAGGTGTGTGTCACCAGCTCCTACAAGATACAAGTCCTTTTCCCACATCAATGCTCTTTTGCTTTATTTTGTTACTTGCTGAGTTTAAAAGTACTGCCAAGGTTTGGAACTGTTCATTGGATCCCGATGAACTCACCAGTGTGCACACAATTCCTATTGCCTCCAGAATCCACCAGTAGCCAATTATTTTAGCCAGTTGTTCAACAGGGCTCATCTTCTCTGAAATATATGATTGATTGTTGACAAGTCTAGTCTTGCATAGGATCATGTTGCATGAAGCCTAAATGGTCTTATGATAAAAACCCAGAGACAGATATTGGGGTAAATGCTGAAAGATCAGAGGAAACAAGCCACAGCCACTTCTTACCTTGCCAGCTCCTCAGCCGATCCTGTCTCCACGAATCCTTGACTGACTGTCTCTGAGTCTTCAGCTGAAAGGGCTCTCTAGTTCCTGTCTCTTCATGCCTCATATGCCTTTCTCTGCCCAGTCATTCTACTTCCTATCTCAACCTTCCTACTGCTGGGATTAATGGCATGTGTGCTTCCCAAATACTGGGATTAAAGGTGTGTGCCACCACTGCCTGGCTCTGTTTCTCTCCTAGACTGGATCAGTTTCATGTAGCTCAGTGTGGCCTTGAACTCACAGAGGTCCAGATGGATCTCTGCCTCCTAAGAGCTAGGATTAAAGGTATGCACCACCACTGCCTGACCTCTATGTTTAACTCTGTGGTTGGCTCTGTTCTCTGATCTTCAGGCAAGCTTTATTAGACTACAACAGATTATCGCCACACACAACAAATTGCCACCATTGCAGGCAACTGCAGCTGTTGTGAGTGCATGTTTGAAATGGTAATGTCATGCCTTAAGACAGTATCTTGCATCTCTTCTGTTTTCTGATTTTTATATTTTATCTGCTCCTTCATCTGTGATGTTCCCTGAGCCTTAGAGAGAGTGGCTTGAATGACCTGCTCAATGCTTACTTAAACATTTCTTAGGAGACAGACAACTAATGTTCCCAAGAATGACCATGTTGTTGCTTGGGAATCTTTTTTTTTTTAAATTATTTTTAAATTGGAGGCTAGAACTCTTAAAAGTTGTCAAGAAAATGAAAACAGGCAAAAATTTCTTTAAAGATTCAAATCATACCAGCAACAAAGAAAATGACTTGCAATTTTAAAAGAAAAAGGAAAAAAGGGAAACATCCCCCCTTGTTATTTTATACAAAAAGTATAGTTGCATGCTATCTAAAAGTACATAGGACAAGAATAAAGAATACTGGGTGACAGGGAAGCTGTATCCAAGAACTTTCAGCAGTATGATTGACTGAACTAAGTCAGTATAATGACACCATAACAGTTGATATGCCAGTGAGGACATGGAAAAGTCCATATGCTCCTAACCCTACTGAAGAGCCACAGGTGGTCAATGCTTGCTGAAAAGTGGATAATCAGTCTGCTTCAGGGACAAGCTCCCACACAGGTTGTTCTATCCCAAAGTAGTCAAACCTGAACACCCCCCCCACACACACACACACACCCACACACACGCACACACAGAAATTTCTCCAGTCCTGTCCTGCCCAGCAGTCTGGAAAAATCTCTCCTACCCATGGTCCCACAACCACTTATAAAATAATTACACAGAGGTTTATATAAATTACAAACTGTATGGTCTATGGCTTCAGCTTCTTGCTAGCTAGTTCTGTAGGTATTTCATCTTAATTAACCCATTCCTGTTAATCTATGCGTTGCCACGTTTCCATGATGTTACCAGTCTGCTGGCATCTTGTTGTTCCTTTGGTGGTGAGCGGGCTCATGTCTCTCCTGATTCCACCCACTCTTCTTCATCTCATCTTCAGTTTGAATGTACCACCTAACCTTATTGTGCCTTGCCATAGTCCAATGCAGCTTTATTTATTGTCCAATGGGAGCCACATATATTCACAGCATACAGAAAGACATCCCGCAGCACTCACACATGAACAAAGCTAAATAGATTTAGTAGGTTTTACATGCATGTATGCATATATATATATATATATATATATATTAAATAAGATATGATAAACTTAAGAGGAGGAAATAGAGGGAATTGGAATAGGAAGAGAAAGGGGCAGAAGTGATATGGATGCATTACTCATGTAAAAATTTTCAAAAACATATTAAATAAAAATGAATATTGGATAAAAATTATATATAGATGTTTAAAGAGAGAGTTACACAATATAAAAGGGACCAAATGTGAATGAGAACTTATCATAGAAACCACATAAGGGCAGTAAGTGCAATAAACTGAGAATCACTCACAAAACACACATGAAAATTAAGGGCAAAATTAGATAACCAACACTCCTTCAAGCCAACCTTGTTGAAAATAATTGAACAATATCAAGGATTGAGGACAAGGTAGGGAATATCTCTCACAGATCATTTGCAGAATAATATAAATTGACTTAAATGTCTTAGAATGCAGTTTTGTAACACCAAATATAACTGTATATTTACATATCCAAGTATTTTTCTCTTGGTTATAATGAAGAGAAATCTGACTCATGCCACTAGAAAATATAAACTAATGTGCATTTAGCACTGTGGGTAATTCCAATATCTTAGAATAATTTAAATGTCCATCACAGGACTAGAGAAATGTCTTAGCCATTAGCACTTACTCCTCATGCAGAACAATGACCTCTAACTTCAACCCCAGGGGGATCCAATATACTGTTGTGGCCTCCATGGGTACATGTACATTGATAAACACACATATACACGGGGTGGGGGAAGGTGGAGGAGGATTTTTAAAATGACTTAGTCAAATGGATAATGAAGTGTCTGCATTTCTGGTAGAGAAGATTAGAATGTTTGTATTGAAATAGTGTTTTTGTCAGAGATGACAATAAAGATATGGGAAGAAAACCCAGAAGGAACAAGTGAAAATATAACAGATAGTCCAAATATGTTGATTATAACTATCAATATAGATGGATTAACTTTTCCAGTTAAAACATGGAGACTACCAAGTTGAATTTTAAATGCAGACGGTAGAACCAACAAAAACAAAATATAGTAATTGGAATTGCCCTTGTGGAATATGATTTGCATTTTCCTAAAGCTATTACAACCAGCACTCTAGTCTAGATCTGTACCTAATACCAGGGTGTGAAAATGTTGTTCAAGGACTCTGCCAGCTCCTATTGGGCCAAGAGGTGAGTCTTTGTTCTCCTAGTCAATCATCCCAGCCTGTAGGTTTTAGGCCCAGGGGCACAACCAGTTTTAGGCCAGCAGGCAGGCCAGATTACCACCATCCCCCAATGGACCCTGTAACCTACAAGCCCCAATCCACCCTCCCCCCAAACCCACCCATCTTCTGAGACTGCTGCTGCTCCCTGAGACATAGACTCCCCTAACTCTGATTGGATCAAAAGGTGAGGCTTTGTTCTCCTAACTGATCACCCCAGTCTCTAGGCTTTAGACCCAGGGGCACAATCAGTGCCCCCATACTCCACCCATTGCAGCCCAGTTTCAGGCCAACAAGCAGGACTCCTACAGGCAGGCCTGACCATCCTCATCACTGGATCCTATTACCTACAATCCCCAGTCCATCCCCCAAACCTACCCATCCTCTGAGATTACAGCTGCTCCCTGAGACACAGACTCCACCAGCTCTGACTGGACCAAGAGCTCTGATTGGACCAAGAATAGTTCCCTGAGACACAGACACCATTTGCACCAATTAGAGGAAGAGATGGGAAGACTCCAGTGCAAGAATACATTCAATAACATAAAGAGCAATACGGCACCACCAGAACCTAGTGGTTCTACATCAGCAAAACAGGAACATCTCAACATAGAAGAAACAGAAAAAAACAACCTTAAAAATAACTTTAAGAAGATGATAGAGGCCTTTAAAGAGGAAGTGAAAACTTCCCCTTAAAGAAATTGAGGAAAAGACAAACCAAAAATAGGAAGAAATCAATAAATCCCTTAAAGAAAGCCAAACAAAAACAAAAACAAAAACAAAAACAAACAAGAAAAAGCAATTAAACAGGTGAAGGAAATAGTTCAAGACCTGAAAACTGAAATACAATGGAGAAGACACAAAGTGAGGGAATGCTGGAAATAGAAAATCTGAGCAAACAAACAGGAACTGCAGATGCAAGCATAACCAACAGAATATAAGAGATGGAAGAGAGAATATTTGGCATGGAGGATGCAATAGAGGAAATAGATTCATCAGTCAAGGAAAATACTAATGCCAAAGAAGTCATAACACAAAACGTCCAGGAAGTCTGGGACACTGAAAAAAATCAAACCTAAGAATACTAGGGACAGAAGGAGAAGAATACCAACTCAAAGGCACAGAAAATATATTCAACAAAATCATAGAAGAAAACTTTCCCAATCTAAAGAAGGAAATGACTATGAAGATACAAGAAGGTTACAGTACACCAAATAGAATGGACCCCAAAAAGATGTCTGCTTGCTGCATAATAATCAAACAACGGAACATACAAAATAAAGAAAAAATATTAAGAGCTGCAGAGGAAAAAGGCCAAGTAAGATATAAAGGCAGACCAATCAGAATAACACCTGACTTCTCAATGGAGACTCTGAAAGTCAAAAGGTCCTGGACAGACATTATGCAGACACTAAGAGATCATGGATGCCAATCCAGACTATTATACCCAGCAAAACTTTCAATTGCCATAGACAGAGTAAACAAAATATTTCATGATAAAATCAGATTTAAACAATACCTATGTGTAGTGGGCAGTTGCTCCAGCTTTGACCTGGAAGTACTACCCCTAGTGAGGCTTCTGGTAACTTCCACACCTACCTATGACCCACTCCTGGGGTGGGGCTGAGACAGGAGCCCTTAAGACCTGAGATACATTTGTGCTGGCCCTCTTGGTTTCTCTTGATCCTGGATGCTGGATGGTAGACCAAGCAGAGTTCTCCAGAGAACCTCACTGGACTGCACCTTACCTCTCCTGGATCCTGTAACCAACCCATTTACTGGCTGTAAGTTACCCCCAAATAAAATGTGGAGCTGCCTTGTTATTCCCCACAATACCTATCTACAAATCCAGTCCTACAGAAAGCACTAGAAGAAAAATCCAACCCAAGTTAGATGCACCTATGAAAACATAGGCAATAGATAATTCCACACCAACAAATCCCAAAGAAGGGAAACATACAACACTATCACCAAAAAATAACAGAAATTACCAGTCACTTGTTATTAATATCCCTTAATATCAATGGATTCGATTTGCCTATATAAAGACACCAGCTAACAGAATGGATAGCAAAACAGAATCTATCCTTTTGCTGCATATAAGAAACACACCTCAACTTCAAAGCCGATACTACCTCAGAGTAAAGGGCTAGGAAAAGTCTTCCCAGTCAAATGAACTTAAGAAGCAAGCTGGTGTAGCTATGCTAATATCCAAGAAAATAGACTTCAAACTAAAATTAATCAAAAGAGATTGAGAAGGACATTATATATTCATCACAGAAAAAAATCCATCAAGATGAAGTCTCAATTCTGAACGTTTATGCCACAAATACAAGGACACCCACATATGTAAAAGAAACATTACTAAAGATTAAATTGTACATCAAACCCCACACACTAGAGTGGGAGACTTCAACTCCCCACTTTCACCAATGGACAGGTCTGCCAGACAGAAACTTAACAGAGAAATAGGGAACTAACAGATGTTATGACTCAAATGGACTTAATAGACATCTACAGAACATTCCCCCCAAACTTAAGAGACTATACCTTCTTCTCAGTATCCCATGGAAACTTCTCTAAAATTGAACACATACTTGGTCACAAAGCAAATCTCAACAGATAAAAAAAAAATGGAATAACCTCCTGTATTTTATCAGACTACCATGCCTTACAGCTAGAATTAACAACAACACAAATTGCAGAAAGCCTAGAAACTCATGGAAACTGAACAATGCTCAACTGAATCACCATTGGGTCAAGGAAGAAATAAAGAAAAATATTAAAGACTTACTAGAAGTCAATGAGAATGAATGTACAACATACCCAAACTTATGGGACACTATGAAAGCAGTACTAAAAGGAAAGTTCATAGTGCTAAATGCCTACATAAAGAAGTTGGAGAAATCTTACACTAGTGACTTAACAGCACACCTGAAAGCTCTAGAACAAAAAGAAGCAAACTCACCCAAGAGGAGTAGATGCCAGGAAATAATCAAATTGAAGGCTGAAATCAACAAAATAGAAACAAAGAGAACAGTTCAAAAAAATCAATGAAACAAAGAGTTGGTTCTTTGAGAAAATCAACAAGATAAACAAACCCTTATCAAAACTAACTAAAAGACAGAGAGAATGCTGTGGGATGGTCTGTAGGAAGTATAGGCAGGACAAGGAGGAGAATAAAGCTGAGAAGTGGAAGGCTGAGTCAGAGACACTGCCAGCCACCACGATGACAAACAGCATAGGAAGATGCCGGTAAGCCACAAGCCATGTGGCAAGGTATAGATTAATGGAAATGGATTAATTTAAGCTGTAAGAACAGTTAGCAAGAAGCCTGCCACAGCCATATAGTTTGTAACCAATATAAGTCTCTGTGTTTACTTGGTTGGATCTGAGTGGCTGTGGGACTGGCAGGTGAGAGAGATTTGTCCTGACTGTGGGCCAGGCAGGAAAACTCTAGCTACAAGAGAATATCCAAATTAATAAAATCAGAAATGAAAAGGAAGACATAACAACTGACAAGGAGGAAATCCTGAGAATCATCAGGTCATACTTTAAAAACCTGTACTCAAAAAAATTGGAAAGAAATGGACAATTTTCTGGATAGGTACCATATACCCAAATTAAATCAAGACTAGATAAACAATTTAAATAGACTGATAACTCCTGTGGAAATAGGAGCAGTCCTTAAAAGTTTCCCAACCAAAGCAAGCCCAGGGCCAGATGGTTTCAGTGCAGAATTCTACCAGATTTTCTAAGAAGAGCTAATACAATATTCCTCAAATTGTTCCACACAGTAGAAACAGAAGGAACATTGCCAAACTCTTTCTATGAAGCTATAGTTACCCTGATACCCAAGCCACACAAAGATTCAACAAAGAAAGAGAATTAGAGACCAATCTCACTCATGAACGTTAATGCAAAAATACTCAACAAAATATTGGCAACCCGAATCTAAGAACATATAAAAAAAATCATCCATCTTGATTAAGTAGGCTTCATCCCAGAGATACAGGGGTAGTTAAATATATGACAATCTATCAATGTAATCTATTATATAAACAAACTGAAAGAAAAAAAACCAAATGATCATCTCACTAGATGCTGAAAAAAAAACCTATGACAAAATCCAGTACCCCTTCATGATAAAGGTCCTGGAGAGATCAGGAATACAAGGAACATACCTAAACATAAAAAAGACAATTTACAGCAAGCTGACAGCCAAAATCAAATTAAATGGAGAGAAATTCAAAATTATTCCACTAAAGTCAGGAACAAGACAAGGATGTTCACTCTCCCCATGTCTATTCAATATAGTACTCAAAGTTCTAGCTAGAGCAATAAGACAACAAACGGAGAACAAGGGGATACAAATTGGAACAGAAGAAGTCAAACTTTTACTATTTGCAGATGATATGATAGTCTACATAAGTGACCCCAATAATTCTACCAGGGAACTCCTAAAATTAATAAACACCCTTCAGTAATGTGGCAGGATACAAGATTACCTCAAAATAAATTAGTAGCTCTCCTATACACAAATAGTAAATGGGTCAAGAAAGAAATCAGAGAAATATCACAATTTTTAATAGCCACAAACAATATAAAATACTTTGATGTAACACCAACCAAACAAGTGAAAGACCTGTATGACAGGAACTTTAAGTCTCTGAAGAAAGAAATTGAAGAAGATACCAGAAAATGGAAAGAACTCCCATGTTCATGGATAGATAGAACCAAATAATAAAAATGACAATCTACAGATTCAATGCAATCCCCATCAAAATCTCAACCCAATTCTTCAGAGACCTTGAAAGAACAATACTCAGCTTCATATGGAAAAATAGAAAACTTAGGAAATCTAAAACAATCCTTTGCAATAAAGTAACTTCTGGAGGCATCACCATCCCTGACTTCAAGCTCTACTATAGAGCTATAGTAATAAAAACAATTTGGTATTGGCATAAGAACCGACATGTGGACGAATGGAATTGAATTGAAGATCCTGACATTAATCCACACACCTATGAACACCTGATTTTTGACAAAGAAACCCAAACTGTACAATGGGAAAAAAAGGAAGCATCTTCAACAAAAGAGATATCTTGTTAGAGGGAGACATTATGGGGTAAGGGAGAAACTTGGTGCTAGAGAAATTCCCAAGAATCCACAAGGTTAGAGTACTAGCAACAGTGGTGAGGGTGCCTGAACTGGTCTACCCAGGTAATCAGATTGGTGAATACCCTAACTGTCATCATAGAGCCTTCATCCAGTAACTGATGGAAGCAGATACAGAGATCCACAGCCATGCACCAGGCTAAGCTCTGAGAGTCCAGTGTAAGAGAGGGAAGAGTGATTACATGAGCAAGGCTGGTCAAGGTCATGATAGGGAAATCTACAGAGATAACTGAACCAAGCTCAAAGGAACTCACAAACAGCTGTTGAACCTCCATGGGACTGGACTAGACCCTCTACATATAGGAGACAGTTGTATAGCTAGATCTGTTTGAGGGGCCCCTGGCAGTGTGATCAGGATGTATTGCTGATGCATGAGCTGACTTTCTGGATCCCATTACCTATGGTCAGACACCTTTCTCGCTCCTGATAAAGCAAAGAGGGGCTTGGTCCTGCCTCAGTCAGGCTTAGCTGTTCCCCCATGGAAGAACTTACCCTGTAGGAGGAGGAGAGGAGATGGGGGGTAGAGTAGGGCAGTGGGAGGAGGGATGAGAGGGGGAATCTGTGGATGGTATGTAAAATGAATAAAAAAAAATTAAAAAAAAAGAGAAAATTTTGTTTAACTGCTACTCACAATATTCTGAATTGAGCAATAGGTTAAAAGTTATGTACATTTACAAATTGTAGCAAGGTCTGCAAGTTCATTTCCTACCAAACACCTAGGATGGACCAACAAGGTCCAACCCCACTCCTTGTCCTGATCCTGTGTGCATAAGAACCTTATTGAGTGAACTGCTGCCATGGGAAGAATTTTTATTAAATTCCAATACATAACTTTAAGCTAAATAATCTAGCCATGAACATATGCTATGGTTATAATTCATATACAGTTTTAAAAAGAAACAAAGCCTTTCTCTGCTGTCAGTAGCACTTATGGGTGTTGTCAACCTCTTTGTGCATGCTAACTTCCTCATGCGTCAAAGTAGCCCATTTCCTTTGGCATGCTCTGCTTCAATAAAAGATCAATATTAAATATGCACAACAAATATGCACATCAGATAAATAAGCAGGTTTACATTTTATTGGAATCAGTACTTTTCTCTATGTCTGAAATGATTCTTAATTTAGAAGAATATTAAAGCAAAACTGTTAATAATCAATCATTCTTTTGAAAGCAGTGTGCTTTATTGGACATTAGAAAATTTTATTCTCAAAAAGCAATCTACAATTTTATTCTCAAATTTTATTCTCAAAAAGGCAATTATCAACTGATTTTTTTAATGAATCAATTTTAAAAATTTTAATATCAGCTACTTACCTGCCCCTACTCATCGTGGCCTTTCTTACCTGTTAAAATTATGCACTATTCACTGGATTTGGTTGTGCATGTTGGATGTTCAGCTGTTGGCAAGAGGATTACAAATTTAAAGTCAACCTTGGTTTACATGGGAAGACCAGTCTTGACTCCCCCTCAACACACAAAAGATTTTTTTTTAGAATCTGCCATTTCAATTTTGAGAATATATCCTTCTATATAGTTATATATATAGTTATATATATATATATATATATATATATATATATATATATATATATATGTATATATTTTTCTCCATATAATGATAGATTTTGTGGGTATCTGTCTCCTGTGCCAAGGATATATGCAAACCTCAGTGCATAAGAGTCAACACATCCTAACTCTTTGCTTCTTTCACAGGAGTATATTAATGAACAATGAGTTTAAAGGTGGCCATGTCAGGTTGATAGAATGTGCCAATAATTCTTAAGATCAAGGAAGGTTCACATAAGCATTGTAGTGTGTTTAAATGGGTATAATGAAGTACCACTGCCTGGGTGTCTTATAAACAGCAGAAGCTGATTTCTCACAGTTCCAGATGCTAGAAATCAGGTTCTAGTGAACCTCTTCTGGGTGAAGACAATCAACTTCTTTTTGTGTCCTCACATAACAAAGAGATACAACCTTCTCCCAAAGCCCCACTTTTTAATACTGTCTCATGGGTATGCAGAATTTCAGTATACAGATTTGTAACTGATCATTTGATCTACAGAAAAAAACTACTCATGTGCTCATGTATTCTACTATCCTGTTCTTCTAATGTACACTGAATTCAACTGAGATATATAAGTATCTAATTATAACAATTTTTAAAGTGTATAATTTTATAATTTTCCTTTTTCTTAACCTAGAACATTTTTTTCATGTAATTCTATGTAATTTTTTTTAAAGAAATTTTGGATGTATCCTGTTCCTTTCCCTTTGAAACATTGTTACATATATTTATCACAAAATTGTCTAGGCTTTGTATGATACTCACTCATAGTCGTACATATCATGTTCTCTGCTATATTTATCCCTCTATTCTTTCTCTTTCCCTCCCATTTCTACTACCAATATTTTCCTAAATGGTCATCATTCTACTCTGGTACCATGCATATGACATGTACACATGTATATATGTGTATCTATATTGCTAGATGTATGTATATATAGAAGCCAGGGTCCATCCATGGGAGGAAACATGCACTATTTGCCTTTCTTTCTCTATTTTACTTTCTTGTTCTTATCTCCTCTCTCCTTCAGCTTTGTTCCTCCCCCAGTATCCCCCCTGCTTCCCACTTTCATGTTATATGTGTGTATTTATAGCTCTATGTATTTAAATCTTAAGTCCATGGATAAGAGAAAATGTACAGTATTTGTCTTTGTGAATTTGGCATATAATAATCTTCAGGTATGTACATCTCCCTGTGGATGACATAATTACATTCTTCTTCTTGATGAACAAAACTCCATTGTGAATATTTATTATATTTTATTTATTAATTCATCCATGTTGGGTGCCCAGGTTGATTCTCTGCCTTAAAAAAGACTGTAAAGGGTTAAGAGGTCATAGCATAGTTCAGATAGTTCAGATATCTTGAGGAGGGAAGCTGAAAGAAATGTAAATAGAGCCTGTATTGATAAGATGAAGAGGAAACTGAGCTGCAGAAGAAGCAGGTGAACCTTTTGGCTGACATCCTAAAGTCAGGCTGCCGGGCCACCTTCGAGTTGCAAAGTTGGGTCCAGCTGCAGAGGAAAGAGCAGGACTAGGCACAGATGAATGACTTAGAGAATGGATGGGCAGCAGGTCCAGGTGAGCTAAAAAGATGGACAAATGGCGTGAGCAGAATAGATCAGCAGCAGAAAGCAAGCCTAGCTGAAGCCTCTAGGATAGTCAGGAATCCTCTGCCTGCCAGCACCTTGACCTATACAATGGAGGCTGTTGCCACAGAAATTTTGGTTGTCCATGTTTTTATGGGTTCCAGGTGAGGAAGTTACATCTATTCCTTAATCTGGGGTGTCTGAAGAATTCGATGGCCTGGTTTTCTTGATGTAATTTACCACATGCATGTGTCCCACTAGTCTCCATTCACCCTGCTAACATGATAAGATGACTCTTTTCCATCCCTAGGAATAATTTAGTAGTCTGTACTATGTGGCTGCTGCTGGACAGACAGTACCATTCCCACATCCATCCAGATGTAGCGTCATCACCCATGCTTGAAGTGAAGTAAACATTTGTTCGTAAAACGGAAATCTCAGAGCAAAGCACAGTCTGGAAAATGAGTGTTGTACAACATGAAATAACAGCATGGGCCAGAGTCAGATATTAACACAAAGCTACCCAAAGTTGCACCCTTCTGCCTTTTGGAAGAAAGGATTGTTGATCTCTGACACAGGAACTGACCCTGCTCATGCAGGCAGGCACAGTCTTTCTCTGAGAAGGTTGCCAAGAGTCTCTCAGCAAGCATCTCTTGTTCCTTCCCAAATCGCTGCTCTTTCTCCACTGAGCCTGGCTTGGCTTTTCCCTGAGGTCTGCTGCCACCAGGTTTCTGTTGTTTCCCTTTCTGTCTCCCCAGGGCTCACAAGAGTTCCTGGAGTCCCTGTGTCCCCAGTGCTCACGGGGGTGGGGTGGGGGGGTGACCAGAGTCCCTGTGTCCCCAGTGCTCTCAGGAGCGACCAGAGTCCCCATCTCCCCAGTGCTCACAGGGTGACCAGAGTCCCTGTGTCCTCAGTGCTCACAGGAGTAATCAGAGTCCCCACTCCTCAGTGCTCACAAAGTGACCAGAGTCCCTGTCCTCCCAGTGCTCTCAGGAGTGACCAGAGTCCCCATCTCCCCAGTGCTCACAGGGGTGACCAGAGTCCCTGTGTCCTCAGTGCTCACAGGAGTAACCAGAGTCCCTGTCTTCCCAGTGCTCACAGGAGTGACCCGAGTCCCCATCTCCCCAGTGCTCACAGGAGTGATCACAGTTGCTGTGGGACTGACTTATACGGACTTTGGAAATCTGTCTTCACTTTCAACCGGAACCAGCCTTGGGAACAGACAGGACCCGAAACTTTTCTTTGGCAGTCTTTTACTCAGCGTCTCTGTTTACACTTCCAGTTTAATTTTAGAAATCTTTAGAAATGGTGATTACATTCTTTATGCTTGGCTTGACAGAAGGACAGACGAACTGGTTTATTAATACCACATTATTTATGGCCATAATAAACTCACTTAAATTGTAGCTCCAGCCAGTTTGTGAATCAATCCAAAGATCATTATATATTGCTTCAAAGTACACTATCTGCTTCAAATGAAACTATAATTTGGCAATCCTTGGTAGTAAATGTACTAAAAGCTAGTTAGGGGAATGGAAGGTTTTGTGTATTACAGCATCAAAGAAAGAAAATAATCTATGTGCTTACCCCCTCATCTTGTTTGAATCATTGCAATAAACTGAGTTCACTGGTACTCTATTAAAAATGGTAAAATAACTTTAAATAACTATAAAGAAACTTCTGACTGACTGTGCATACTCCAAGATAAGATTGCCATCATGCAGATGAGTTTACCTCTTGCTTTGTACAGAGTATGTCCTAGTTTGTAATGCGCTTTGTAAGAAATAACATATGCTTTTACAAGACATGGAACTTTAAAAATAATCTAAAACTGCACTATTCTGTTTGGGCAAGGATGGGATATCTAAATGAATTATGGTGTTTGGCTTTATGCTATCTATACATTGCTTCATTATTAATGTCCCAGTATAGCTGGCAGTGTTTAGTCTAACTAGATTCAGTGGCTTGTTGCAGGCAACTTTTATTTGAGATTATTATTTTTTCAGTCTCAGTAATAATACATGGAACCATTGGGACTTGTTCCTGGAAATCTTTAGCAAGAGACAGACAAATATCACAGCTGAATAGCTGTGTCTGGTCCCATGTCTATGGTAAATATATCTAGGAGCATTGTTTATAATAATGGTCCCACTTGTACAGATACCAGAGAAAACTAAAAAAAACAGATACCAGGGTGCCATGCAATTCTCTATTAGCTTTGGGTGACTTGGGTGGAGCGATAAAATTGGCAAGAAGTGTTGTATGTACTTCAGCCTGAGCAAGAAATTTCCAAACCACTTATTCTAATTGGCTGAGAACAAAGGGACTGTTTGGGAAGCTTTACACAGTTGGTGCAGGGTCACAATGGTCCACAAGTAAATTTCTATAGACTCTGAGAAGTAAAAAAAAAAAAAATCTGTTATCTGTCTACCTACCTCCCTATCATCTAATTATTTATCTATAAATCATCGGTTTGTTTACCATCTATCTGTCTAATACAATGTCTCGTTACGGCATAGGCATTTTCCTTATATTTTGTGGGCAAGGTATTCACAAGAAGAAACATGTTTATCTGCTCTTAAAGGATGAGACCAAAGCTAGCATGATTTAAAAGTAACTATAACCAGTGCATCAGCATGAGTCACGAAACTCAAGAAGATCTGGCTTACAGACCTGGGCAGACACTCCCTTCAGGGAGTTTTGGAACCATTGGGAAATGCTACTTCCTGCTAAGAGCCTGAGGCCTTGTCTCTGGAGAAAGACTTTTACTAGAAGCTGCTCAGGATCAATGAGGAAAGTCAGGAAGAGTCAAGATCTAAATTCTGCTTTTTTTCTTTATCTGTCAATACGCCTAACAGATGTGATGGTGGAAGTTCTCTTTACTTTGGAAAGTCAATTTGGTATTCAGAAGCCAGAGCACATTCATCTTGCCCTTCTTAGGGAATACACTGTGGGTTCCTATTCTAGTCTAGTCCTAATTAGGTAGTATTTACTTCATTGCTCCCATCTTTTGTTTCTCCTCTCCATGGGTTCTACTGTACTCCATAACGACTTTTCTTGATAGCCACCTCCTGGAAAGGATGGACATTCTTTGACATTGTGAAGTACATTGTAAACTATTTTACTTCAATGACTAATCACAGTTTTAGAGACTAGAAGATGTGGGCACAGGGCAGGATCCAGCTGATCTTTCTGGATAACAAATCTGAAAACTGCCGAAGATAGGAAGAACAGTCTCATGGACTGATGATTATAGAAGTCATGAGGAGCAAGTCTGATTTACTGCTTTGAGATGAGATTTTTAAAAATAATAGTAGACACAGGACTACCAACAAGCAAGGGATGCTGAGAGCAGAAGACATAGTCTTTCTCAGGGATTAGCCTCCCAATTAGTTTTTCAATAAGTAGTCAGCTCTAAAGCATATACATACAGTAGCACTAAATGGACTGAGCAAGTTGTGTTTATACACTTTTGAACACACACACACACACACACACACACACACACACACACACACACACACACAAATAACAATTAAAAAAAGAAACCATGATTTCTAGAGGGAGCAAGGTGGACAGAGAAGAAATTGGAAGGAAAAAAGAGAAGGGGGGAATGATGTAATGCTTAATTTAACAAAATTAAAATACTATGTATATATAATAAAAAACATTGGAATGTTAAAAATAGTAGTAGTAGAAATCCAATTAATGGTAAGTAAAGTACTCTGAGAGAGATGCACCACAAAACAAGTGGACCTAAAAGTTGGTTTATGGTATAAATCCCAAGACTGCAAATGAGCAACTAGATGAGAGAAACAGAACTGACTGTGGTTATGGACTATTTTATTTTCTGTATTGTTCAACATTTTAAACACTGCTTTTGTGTCTATTAACATGTCACATAAGGCTTCATTGATCAGGAAATTGAAGCTGTTTGTTAGTTTATTAGTTTGGGCTTGCTTGTTTTGCTTTATAAGTTTTTGTTTGTTTTTATGTCTTGAGAAAGGTGTTATCCAATTCAGACTCACCCGAATTTAGTATGTAGCCCAGGCTAGCCTTTAACTCATAACCCCCCTGGCCACTGCCTCATTAGTGCTGGGATTACAGACTAGTTTGACTATGCTCAGCAGTAGGAACTGGGGTTTCAGTTTTATTTAATTTTAGCTGATTTAAATGTAGCTATAAATACATGTGGCTATTATCTACGACATCAGACAAAGACATTCTATTTCTTGCCTTTTAATGAAGCTAAAATTTGGCAATGGAAGGAAACTGTAGAGTCATATTACGTGATGCACATTTTTATATTTAAAATAGCATATACAAACTCTAAGAATTAAAGGAAAGAAATATCTGGAAAAATAAACAGATTCCAAAATTACATTGGATACCATACTTTATCTTTCAATGACCTGTCCCTTGACACAGCATTTTCAATTAAAAGATTGAAAGTGAATATGACGTTAACGACACTAAAATGCTTTCAATTGAAAGTATTATTTATTTACTGAGAACATATTTTTAGAAATGATTTTTATTAAGACATGATTTACATGTGATAAAGTTTAATTATTTAATGTACAATTCAAACCTTGTAGAATATTTACAGATTTAAGTGATGGTCACTGTAACCTAATTTTAGAACAGTTTCATCATCCACAAAATAAATCTTATCTTACTCACAGCAGCCTCCTGGTCTCTTGCAGTCTGTCTCTCTCTGGAGATATGCCTGTTTGGACAATTCTCAGTGTTTTGTCCTCTCTCTGGATCTTTTTGCAGTTGGTCCTCATTTCAGATGCTTCTTGGGCTTCAGAGACAAGAGGATTCCATAAGAGGATTCCATGTTCTGTGGTTGGTCAGGGGAGGCTTCTTGTCTTCTCTCCCCATAGCTTACTCATTTATAGAGAAATCAAGGCCATTCTGATTCTATCCCAGTGTCTCTCAGCATATATATTCTTTTAGCTTTTACCTGCTTTGTTCTTCTTCCTTTTTGCCTCTTTTCCACCTGGCTTTCAGAGTCATGTACATGAAGGGGATTTAGAGGACAAACGTCTGCTATAGATGATAGTCACCATTCACAACTCTCCCCTTTAAAGAGGAAAATCTAGCCCTTACTAGGGTTCCTATATAGAAGCCATACATGAGGTCAATGTTGAAGGTCAGCTTCACAGTGTCAAGATTCACAGAAGAGACAAACTTTCTGGGCATACTTGTGAGGGAGTTTTCAGACTGTTTCCATTTTGGTAGGATGATCCACCCTAACTAAGTGTGACCATCATCATTCTGTGATCTGTGATCCTGTGCTGAATAAAAGCAAGATATTGTAGAAAGTAGCAACATTCACCCATGCTTCCTGTCTGAGAATACAATTCAATGATCTTTCTCACATGCCTGTCCCTATGTCCTCCCTATCATGATGCACTATATCCTCAAACTGTGAACCAAAATAAAACCATCTTTCTTTCAGTCAGTTGTCTTTATAAGGTATTTTGTCAAAGCAATGAGAAGAAGAAATAACAAGCCATATTAGTCCACCATGCAAATGAATTTTCAGCATATCAGCCTTCCCTTTTTGTCACACATGTTCAGATATTTTGGAATACTAGATCCACATAGAACGGTGTGAGAATCTGGCTAGCCACCTATCAGCAGCTCTGATGGTCCTCTATCAGCTGGGGGACCATCTATCCTTACCTTCACCTTCTCCTGCCATGTATTTTGGCCACTGTGGATATCTGAAATTCCTTGCCTCTGAAATAGTAATACTCAATTCCCTAGACATATCAAATCTCATATTTCCTACATGCACTGATTCCATTTCTATCAATAAAAAATAGTGTTAGGAAAAGTCAAGTGCTTGTGTAGAGAGTCTATCTAGAAAAGAGTGACATGTCCCTGTCAAGAAAATAACCAGTTGGAAAATTAAGCATTCAGTTGAATGTTAGGTAAAGTGTTTGTCCCATCAAAGAGTGTTGTATGAACCAAAAAGACAAAATAGTTATAAATATTACTGGTGATGTCAGTGGAGTCAATATGTGTAATGAAGGGTTCTTACTGTGGTACACAATGCACATCAATTGACGACAAAGTACTGCCCATTCATGCTACTGACACTATGGGGGAGGGCGTGAAGAGTTGTGGATTTCTTGTAAATAGATCTTTTCAAGTTAGTAGTTTAGGAAGACATCATAAAGATCTCCTGTAGACCAAATTTTATGGCAGGGAAAAAAACTTCCTGCTTCTGGTGTGTGGGGATGTAGTTGTATCTATTTCCCAGATAGAGTTCCTTTAGACATTTGAAACATTAAGTGGTTAATTTTTACCCATAATTCTTTGTGTGTTTTTGTTTGTTTTGTTTTGCTTTGTTTTTGCCATTGAACCTGGTGTGTGGATGTATGTGGTCAGCATCCAAATATTAATGTCTGAGGAGAACAGCAAGTTCAAACATCAGGACCACTCCAAGCTGCGTCTCTGGAAGTAGGAGTAAGCATCCTGACTTCAGGAGAGATACATTCATTTCTCTGTTGCAGAAACTTAAGACTTCCCAAATTCATGCTCTGTTCTGATCATGTTCTTCCTTTTTCCTGTTCCCTTTTCCCTCTAATTATAAAAAGAATGCCAGTTTACTTTAGAATCTACAGGTACTCGTTGAAGGACATATTCTTAACAAAAGGCTTGAACCAACTCAGGTTCTTTGACCCAGTTATTATTCCTTCATTTTACAAATGTCTATTGGGTGACCAGGAACAAGAGGGGGTGATAATCTGGAGTTCCACATGGAGGGAAGGAGATACAGTGTCTGCAGACCTTAAGGTTATATGCTGCTAACCTGAGAATGAGAGAGTTCTGCCATCCTTCACAGTGTCTGGGTGGGCAGACAGTGCACTACCTATGGTTCTGTTACATACAGTATTTAACTTTAGATTTTGATATTTGGGGAGTCATGTGTGTTTTTATGTTTTAAGTTCTTAATAATCCAGTGGCTCTAAGGGGAATAGAGTAGCAATTACTATTATGCCAAGCTCAGGGGACTCATTCATACCCTACTAGGCTCTGTAGAAAAAACAAAACTTTATCATTTTGATAGACACTTCCAGAGTTAAGTGTAGGAACTTCCCGAGGAGCAATCACAAAATGGCATTTTTTGAAATAAGCAAGAAGGTGCTAATTCTGAAGGAGCCCAGTGGAAGACACTATAGGTCAGTGTCAGGGAAAGAAAAAGTATAATGTAACAGGTGATACTTCATTTATAAACTGAAGGAAAAATAGATGTCTTATATTCCAGATATCAAAGAACAGACAAGGAATAGAATTGCTGATGTGGAGAAAAATACACACACACACACACAGACACACACACACACACACACACACACTCCATAAGGCTTTCTGTTTTCCTACTCCTTGGCTCTTTTAGACTTTGAAATATAGACCTTGAAATGAAAGAGCCTCTTGGTTTTTATTTTCTTTTATGCTTTTGTGTGAAATGATGTATGTGTGCTGCCAAATGGAGTTTGTGCTCCAAATTTCCTAATCCATTAATCTTCAGGTGTTTTCCACATTTTCCATCCGAGTGACTACAGTAGAACCACTGACCCTTCAAAAGGTTGGTAAGCCACAGAGAAGATAATGGCAGACTCTGTTAATACTGTGCATTTATAGGAAGACAAGATCACTTAGGATAATTACTCAGGGAACTGGTGGGGGAGTACAGACTGAATGCTCATTACTTATTAGTTTAGCATCAAAACTACTTAAATCTATGGGTAATGGGTAGAAATGACTTTTTAAAGTTAAATTTTGTGCCCTGGTGATGCACACCTCTGACACCAGAGCCTTCTTGAGTGCTGATTCACTGCAATCGTGGCTTCATGCCTGAAACTCAATTTCTATTGTGCTATGCCCTCCAGAAGAGTTCTCTCCAGGACTCAGATGGCTCTGGCAACATCCTACCTTGAATTTTGCTTTATTCTCTCTTCCCTTTTGGGTATGATCAAAGTCTCCTACTCTTTGTAACACTCATTTGTTTCTGCTTCAGGGGAAGAGTTTGCTTAGTTAGGCTAAGTTAGCTTGGTCTGATTTTCCAAGTGAGTTTTCCCCTGTATGTCCTCTCATTGCAGGAGGCCTTGTAGGTAGATACCAGCTCTTGAACAGATACCAGCAATAGCTCTCACTAATTGACTGACTACAGCTGTCCTTTAGAAGGGCTAAGCATTTGTCAGGCATTGTTTTCTGTGCATTAATTGTCTTTGTAAATGCTGAGGAGACCAGTTATAGCCCTATCTTGTAGACTATGACATGGCGGCACAGAGAGAACAAAAACTTCTAGAACTCATGGAGTTAGTAGATGGCAGAGTTCTGCAGCTGTGCCAATCACCCCTGCTGCCAACCATTGTGTTCTAAGCCTATCACTGAGACTAAGGAACTTTACAAAAAATAACCATTCTTAATGCTCATAGATGTCACAAAAGACTCTCATTTATCTAACTAATTGAGTATGAGAAATCAGAGTTTTGTGAAGTATAAGACACATAAGACACACAGGAGGCCACTGGTCAAGATGTGCTTCAATTGCTCGTGCCTCTAATCTCAATGTGCTGGGTTCTGTCATGTTACACTGGCAAGCTGTGGTCCAGGATGAAGTTCTCAACCTCTCTTTTCTCTCCTTGAGTGATCGTATCTCAGCCCATGGCTTTAATTGTTACATATAATTCCTAGTTCTGATTTCTTCCCTGAGTCTCGCTCCTGTTCTCAGGGCTAACACATGTTTTCTTAGCAGACGTGGTGGGCAAATATTTTAAGGTTTTCAGACTGTGTTCATCTTCATTGGGTGAGAGCTTTGATGGCAGCGCTGAGGATTGCCCATCCTCAAATCTCTAGCACCTGGGGCCACATCTGTTAAATAGCTCCCCAGAACCATTTGTTAGATGAACTGACGTGAGCTCAGACACTTTGTCCTGAGAGGGTGAGGCAGAACATTGTGCTCTTAGAAAACTCTTCCAGACTGGTTTCCTAATGCAGGAAACAGCTTAGTATACCTGGAGGAAATCTCACAATCTTGATCTTTCCAACAGAAAATGTACTATTACAAGCCATCACCATGGTTGGCCTTAGCTTTGATATTCCCTGTCAACTGGTACGCATTTGGAGTCAGGCACAGTTGGGTTTACATAGTAACATCATTCTTTGGTAGATCCGGGACCACATACAAATCCTTCAATATTCCTTTAGCCTCAGTTTTCTTCTCTGTAAATATACATTGCAAATTAACCAAAAGATCATGTCATTGTGAAGAATAAATAAGACCTGTTCATAAAAGATGCAGCGCTCTCTTCTGTTAGTTGTTGAGCTGACAATAGCCATCATATTTCTCTTGTTTCTGTTATCTAGATATAAGAATCCCGAGCACTGTGCCAAGACAGTGGCACTGCCATGCAGTTCATTAAATGACCCCCCCCCCCCAAACATAGTGGTCAGCATCAACTTCCATCCAAGTGACATTTCCATCACTTTCTTGAGCTGAGACAGGTTGGGATCATCAGTCAAAGACTGCTTACTGATTTTAAAGTTCATGAAGAGGGGCTCTGGGGCAGCGGGAGGGACTCTGGGGCAGTGGGAGGGGCTCTGGGGCAGTGGGAGGGGCCCTGGGAGGAGCCCTGGGGCAGTGGACGGGAGCCCTGGGCGGGGCCCTGGAGCAGTGGGAGGGAGCCCTTACTTTGAAAGTTATCCTCTAGTTAGAACAATGTATCAAATAGGACAGAAAATACTCTTAATTTTCTTTGTATAGTTAAGATTTTTAAATGTGCCAATGATTTAGAAGCCGAAGTGGGAGAAGTAAAAGCAAAACTCCTCTATCTGTGGTAAGATCCTCACAGGCTACCTTTACTCTGCTGCAGTCCCCACCTTAGAAAACTAAGTTATTTGTTCCATTGAGCAGGTAGACATGATTTAGAGTGGTGGTGAAGCATGCTTTCTTCCACTGAGTCTCAAGTGCCAGCACAGTTCCTGGTACGCACTATGCACCAAGATAGGTAGTGGTAGGACTGCAGTGACTGATGAGCTGTCCTCATGCCTTTATCTACAGCAGTATTTCATTATTCAAGACTAATTCATGTCAAAGAAGAAGAGCGACCACATCAGCACCTCGATTATCAGGGCATCAAATCCAAAAGGATGTTGATGCAGTTTAGGCAGGTTTCCTTGGCAAACCTAAGGAGCAAAGTGATAGCCAAATTAATACCTTGCCTTTGATAATCACTTGGTTCAAAATCATATTTAGAAGCACCGTGATTTCTTTGAGGTCCTACTCCTAAAATCTGGTTCTTTAGAACTAAATGCTGTTCAGATTTTACTGTGCAAAAAGTTACCTGGGATCTTACTAAGAGCCAAAATCTGATTCCACTGATCTAGTGCAGGACCCACAATTCTACATTTTACACAAGCTCCAGATGTTGTGATTCTTGCAGGCTCATGGAACCCAACTCTGAACACTGAGCACTCTGCCTTTATCCATCCTTCTCAGGCTCTTTATTTGTAGAATGCAGGTGGGGCTGCTCTTGTGTCTCTATGTCCAGCACATCAAGGCTGAAGATTGTTAGCATTCTTCTAGAAAACAACTCCCTTCGAAGTCTGTAAGTCAATGAAGCTGTTTGCATTGACTTGGAGACAGCCACAGAGCTAGGATAACCTGCAACAGCTTCTGCACTTAAGAAGGGCTTTCCTTCCTTCCCAAAGGATATTCTGTGTTCATAGGTTAGCCACATCTGTATAATTACTTGTCACAGAGCACGTTCCTCACGGGAATAGCATTGTTGGGAAACCATAAGGAGCCTTCCAATTCCTGTCAGATGCAATATAGTCAATCAGCCCCAAAGAGGTCAGATACATTCTCATGATGTTTTTACATGCTTGGAGGATGAGTACTATACATAGAAAGAATTAGTCATAAAGACGGTTCTTAAGTCTCATCTGAGTGTATGTGCATTTGTAATGCAATTTGCTTGGGATTTTTGTTTCAATGATTCTCTAGCTATAATCTAAGCAATCCTACCTGTCAAGCTTTTGATGGGTCTTGTGACTTAAAATATGCATGTGTTTTAAACCTTAACAATTGGCAAAAAAAAAAGCCCTGGAGTTTTTAAGTAAAATAGATTCTATAACGACTTTTCCAGCTTTATTCTAACATCCCACTTTGTGTTATCCTTACCTTTGCCGATATATTGTGTCATTACTTTGAACCTTTGGTCACTTGAGAATGTGTTGATATTTTTTAGAAAATAATGTTAAAGTACAATACCAAGCATCCTCTAGTTCTCAACACAGTGTGTGGTATAATACACTGAAATGAAAACCATTTAGCACCTACAGAGAATCAGAAAAAAAAACCAGGAAACTGCATGTAAAGATTCTAGGAAAGGGTGCATAAGAATTTTAGTGTGCTCTATTGGCTCTTCCGTTGTCTTCTCCCAAAAGGAGGTTCCAAAATGACGTTATTGCTGAATTTAGCTAGATAGACAATTGGACCCCTACTTACAAAATCATTCAGACCTTTGACGTCTTTTAAACCTCAAAGAACTCAGCCCAAGAACTACTGACAGGAAGGTACAGCCAGAGATAAAAGCTGCTAGGTCCAACGGGAAGTCTGAAGAAGCTGGAAAGATGAACACTGCTGGTACCCAGCTCTCCCTTCCCATGCTAGTGCTGACCCTGGGCTTGTTTCAAGGCTACCTGACCTAGGAAACATGAGATGAACTGAGAAGCACTGAGAGAAACATACAAGATGCTAAAATGGCAGATGTCAGCAAAGGCTTATTTCCCTTGGGTACTGCCAAATAACATGTCCTCAGCATTCTGAGGAGCCTGAGGAAGTGACTGAGTCATTACAAGGCTGGCTGCCAGTAGAGGGGAGGTGGGGTTTATTTTCCTGAGTGCACTGTCAAGGAGGAAAGTAATTCCTGATGAGGTTTCTGCCAGACAGACAAGCACTGGTTCTATGCAGAAACTGTATGTTCTCTCCATTCCTCAACCTCCAAAGTGGTTAGGCATAGCTCACTGTGCTTAGCAGGCACTTGAGTGTCTCTCCAGGGAAGCTCCGTGTGTGTGTGTGTGTGTGTGTGTGTGTGTGTGTGTGTGTGTGTGTGTGTGTGTAATGTCTTAGTATTTCTTCCAGGCTGTTTTGTTTCTGTGACTCTTGCAAATAACCACTAACAAGGAGAGCCAGCTCCAGGCGTTCCTGTCATCTCTCAAACGTTTTGACCTAGGAGTTCCAAAGCAGTTTTTACCCACACTCCTGATCCCCAAAAACACAGCCACCTTCAAAAGGCAGTGAAGTACTGAAAGGTTTTTTTTTTTTTTTAATGTCCTCTTTCTTTTTTTTTTTTTTTTTTTTTAAATTTTTATTTTGCAATACAATTAAGTTCTACATACAGGCACAGATTCCCTTGTTCTCCCCCCTCCCGCCCCCCTCACCTTCCCCCCAGCCCGCCCCCCATTCCAATCTCCTCCAGGGCAAAGCCTTCCCCACAGACTGAGATCAACCTGGTGGACTCAGTCCAGGTAGGTCCAGTCCCCTCCTCCCAGGCCGAGCCAAGCGACCCTGCATAGGCCCCAGGTTTCAAACAGCCGACTCATGCAATGAGCACAGGTCCCAGTGCCAGTGCCTGGATGCCTCCCAAACAGATCAGGCCATTCAACTGTCTCACCCACTCAGAGGGCCTGATCCAGTTGGTGACCCCTCAGCCATTGGTTCATATTTCATGTGTTTCCGTTTGTTTGACTATTTGTCTCTGTGCTTTATCCGACCTTGGTCTCAACAATTCTCTCTCATATAAACCCTCCTCATTCTCTCTAATTGGACTCCCAGAGATCCACCTGGGGCCTAGTCATGAAAGGTTTTTGTCTTCAAGGTTGAAGAGGGATACTGAGTGCCTTTTGGGTAAGAGATTTAGTAAAACCATAGAGGGACAGATAGACAGCATGGCAGGGGCTCTGAGGAAAGATTTGCCCACATGGCAGTGAGGGTCTCTTCTTACACTTTTTAATTAAGGGGGAGGGAAAGTCAATTGAAAAGTTTCCCTTTTTGACCCACAGTTGGAAGTTACTGCCGTAACCAGTAGTCAGTTAAAGAATGCCAGCTGACAATAAACCTGGCTCCTGGCTGCCCATTTCTTGAGGCCCATGGCACTCAAATCAGAAGATGTGAAGAAGGAGTGGCAGAGGAGAGCAATGCTTCAGGAGATGAGTTAAGTGATTTGGGGCATGCAGAAGACTTGTGATTATACCTTAAGCTTTGAGATAAACATAGGAAAGAAATAGTTCTGCCGACCACTGGAAAGTGTTCAGAAGTACATTTTTTTCAGATTGTGTAGCAATCCCCAATGGCCAACACCTTAACCTCAGTGTTGTGAAACCTGGAGCAAAACACCCAGCAAAGACACTCCACTTCCGAACCTCAGAATCCTGAGGTAATGTTTGCTGTTCCAATCTACTAAATGTATGATGGCAAGTAAAGGCAGCAATAGAAAATAATGCGCCATCCCAGAATAGAGCAGAGCCCAAGGCAGCCTATATGTGTTCACAGCTATCCAACTTCTAAGATATACGACTGTCCCCAGGCAAGAACATCAAGGGTGTCCAGCCAACCACTTCAGATGCATGAGCAATCTGCCGTGGTAATATACCTTTGCTGCTTTGTGCTTGTAAGTCATGCCACACTGTAGCATGTCAGAAATGGGTGCCAAGGTTGGTAACAAATATCTTCGGAGGCCTATTATGCTCTTGGTATGGAACTCTTTCTTAGAGTGGCATCCTAGTTAGATTTCTACTGCTGTGATAAAAACACGGCTACTAAAAGTGACTTGGGGAAGAAAAGGTTTATTTGGCTTAAAGGTTACAATCCATCATGGAGGAAGTCAAGGCAGGAACTCAAAGCAGGCACCTGGAGGCAGGAACCAAACCAGAACATCGCTCCTAATTGTCTTACTCTTCAGGCTTGCTCAGTCTGCTCTTACCTACACACTAGGATTACCTGGCCAGGGGTGGTGTGCCCCTCACTGTACCAGGCTCTCTCACATCAATAATTAGCCCCATAGGCTTGCCTACAGGACAATATGATAGTTATTTTCTTGATTGAAGCTCTTCTGAGATGTCTCTAGTTTTTGTCAAATTGTAAAAACAACAACAACAACAAACCTAACCAGTTAAGTGACAATGAAGAAAATCTTCTGTTAGAATAGTTACAATGTTGAACCATGGAAGAAGTCTGTATGATGGGTTCCTATAGAAACACTTTATAAAGGAAAAAGGATGATGCTTAATCTCCACAGTTGGTAACATATTTATTAGGAGAAGTCTTTGCTTCCAAAAGGAAATAGAAAGGCCTAGAACTTTATTTCTATTACATTTACGAACATATGACTTCATAAAACAGAAATAAAAAGTATAATCCAAACATTTATTTCCTAAAATATAAGTAAACAAAAGAACCAGAACAGAGATGCTTAAAACTCAGACTTAAGTGAAATTCCATGGAATTAAATAAAGCATAAAATGGATATTTCCACTATGGCTATCTTAGCTGAAGCAGCTATTTAAAAAACAAAAACAAAATTAATGTAAATTCTGATTTAATTTAGCTTGAGTTTATCAAGTCAGCAAAGTTAATTCTATGTCAATAAAAAAAGAAACTCAAGCTGGGCAAATCATTTTACTCTCTGTGAATGTCTGGAGGAAATAATGAAAACATATTTAAATGGCACTGGGAGTACATTTACTTTTATATAAAAATGTGTTGTTGTGTTTCTTGGACAATAAAAGTGATCCAAAAGAAACAAACGATTCTGTAATTCAGCATTTGGATCTCAGTGGGTTACCAATTGAAGATCCTTCTAAGATCCAAGTAAACCCTACTGAACACATGGTTCTCTAAATCAATACTGGGCTTAGCAAGTATGGGGTTTGGGCTGGCTCCTTCTCTCTTGCAGTTTCAGATAGTGTTCATAGAGTTTTGTGAATAGACTTTTAGTTCCTGGTGGTATGGTGACATAGGAATGGCAGTGGGCAACCCAAGGTGATGGTTTTGGCTTCCTGAGAGGTGTTGTATTATCTCTGGGTTGAAGGCCCTTTTTACTCTGAGCTCCTCCTTGCAGGAAAATAATAACTGTTCAATGAAATGTTGAAAGAGAGCTGACCTTGTGAATTAGTGGTCTGTATACAGCAAAGCATCACCTCTGAAGTTGGTGTGGAGTAGATGAAAAATCAATTAACATTCCTATACCAAATGCTTCAAGATAAAATGAAAGCTGATATTTTCTTTACAGAATGTTTCAACCCAGTAAAGCTCATATTGTGTATATGAGGTGGCCTATGTTTCAAAGTCTAACAAATCTGTCATGAAGGCCAAATTTTTACCTTTTTTATATGAAGAGGTAGAAGTTCCTTTTCAGGAAACAGGTAAATAGACTCTTTACTTGTCTTTGAGACAGAAAATTAAATAGACATCAAAACATTCTGTTGCCAGGATGACAGTTGAAGGAGATCTCTCTCTCTCTCTCTCTCTCTCTCTCTCTCTCTCTCTCTCTCTCTCTCTCTGAGACTCATATTTTAACACCAAGTCTTTGGCTGTGTATTTACAGATGTGGTTTACAACTAACACTGTTATCTCCAGAATGATACAGTCTGTAGCTAGAGTTTTCCTGCCTGGCCACTGGCCAAACAGTGTTTTATTTATTGACCAATCAGAGCATTTGACATACAGACCATCCCACAGCACTTCCCGTTTTCTTTTTTTATTTTTATTTTATTTTTATTTTTTTTTTTGCCAGATAATCTTGGTTTATTGTTTCCATTGTGACATGAACACATATTGAAGTGATTACTATTAGGGCAAATCTGCAATTTATGCTAAGTGAGATCTAGTTGTAAAGTTACTCTTTCATCTGCACATTTAAATAAATAAACCTACACTGACTAGCTACTGTCTGAACTCCAGAAAGTTCTCATTTTGGAAGTCACAAATCGCCAATTATCGGCAACCCCATTTAGGGCAGTCAGATACAAATGTGAAGTTCTGTCCTTGGCCTTGAAAATCTAGAAATCTAGTAAGACAGTATACTTTCACTGAGAGTAATCTCTTGAGATTATTGCACAGATTTACTCTGAGGAAATGTCACAACATTGTGGATACAGAATGACGGTCATAATTACCACTGCAGGACTAAGAGTGACAAAAGCAGTTCTTTATAGCTTTGAAGAGCTGCTACACCCTTGAACCAAACTTAATTGATATCAAATTACACATTGGCATGCTTTGTTGCTCTTACGAATATTGAGCCTAAAGGCAGAATTTTTTAGAAGAAGGATAATTGTTCTTTTGTGACTCGTTTTACTTACATTGGGCTAAATTTTTTTTTTTTTAATTTTTATTTTGCAATACAATTCAGTTCTACATATCAGCCACAGATTCCCTTGTTCTCCCCCCTCCCGCCCCCCTCACCTTCCCCCCAGCCCGCCCCCCATTCCAATCTCCTCCAGGGCAAAGCCTTCCCCACAGACTGAGATCAACCTGGTGGACTCAGTCCAGGTAGGTCCAGTCCCCTCCTCCCATGCTGAGCCAAGGGACCCTGCATAGGCCCCAGGTTTCAAACAGCCAACTCATGCAATGAGCACAGGACCCGGTCCCACTGCCTGGATGCCTCCCAAACAGATCAGGCCAATCAACTGTCTCACCCACTCAGAGGGCCTGATCCAGTTGGTGACCCCTCAGCCATTGGTTCATATTTCATGTGTTTCCGTTTGTTTGGCTATTTGTCTCTGTGCTTTATCCGACCTTGGTCTCAACAATTCTCTCTCATATAAACCCTCCTCATTCTCGCTAATTGGACTCCCAGAGATCCACCTGGGGCCTAGTCATGGATCTCTGCCTCCAGGTCCATCAGTAAGTAGTTGGATGAGGTTTCTAGCACGACAATTAGGGTGTTTGGCCATCCCAACACCAGAGTAGGTCAGTTCGGATTGTCGCTCGACCATTGCCAGCAGTCTGTTGTGGGGGTATCTTTGTGGATTTCTGTGGGCCTCTCTAGCACTTTGTTTCTTCCTATTCTCATGTGGTCTTCATTTACCATGGTCTCCTATTCCTTGTTCTCCCTCTCTGTTTTTGATCCAGCTGGGATCTCCCACTCACCCAAGCTCTCTTTCCCTCGACCCTCGCCCTTCACTACCCCCACTCCTGTCCAGGCTGTTCATGTAGATCTCATTCCATTTCTCTGTCGTTGGGCGATCCCTGTGTCTTTCTTGGGGTCCTGTTTTCCAGGTAGCCTGCCTGGTGATGTGAGTAGCAGTCCAGTCATCCTTGTTCCACATCTAGTATCCTGTTATGAGTGAGTACATACCATGTTTGTCTTTCTGAGTCTGGGATACCTCACTCAGGATGATTTTTTCTAGATCCATCCATTTGTCTGCAAACCTCGTGATGTCATTGTTTTTCTCTGCTGAGTAGTATTCCATTGTGTATATGTACCACATTTTGTTTATCCATTCTTCAGTTGAAGGGCATCTAGGTTGTTTCCATGTTCTGGCTATTACAAACAACGCTGATATGAACATAGCTGAACAAGTGCTCTTGTGGTGTGGTTGAGCATTCCTTGGGTATATGCCCAAGAGTGGTATAGCTGGATCTTGGGGGAGATGGATTCCCAATTTTCTAAGAAATCGCCATATTGATTTCCAAAGTGGTTGTACAAGCTTGCATTCCCACCAGCAGTGGAGGAGAGTTCCCCTAGCTCCACATCCTCTCCAGCATAAGGTGTCTTCAGTGTTTTTGATCTTAGCCATTCTGACAGGCGTAAGGTGGTATCTCAGAGTTGTTTGATTTGCATTTCCCTGATGATTAGGGATGTTGAGCAATTCCTTAAATGTCTTTCAGCCATTTGAGTTTCCTCTGTTGAGAATTCTCTGTTTAGTTCTATAGCCCATTTCTTAATTGGACTGTTGGGCATTTTGATGTCTAATTTCTTGAGTTCCTTATATATTCTGGATATCAGTCCTCTGTCAGATGTGGGATTGGTGAAGATCTTTTCCCATTCTGTAGGCTGTCGCTTTGCTTTGTTGACCGTATCCTTTGCCCTACAAAAGCTTCTCAGTTTCAAGAGGTCCCATTGATTGATTGTTTCTCTCAGTGTCTGTGCTACTGGTGTTCTATTTAGAAAGTGGTCTCCTATGCCAATGTGTTCAAGACTACTTCCTACTTTCTCTTCTAGCAGGTTCAGAGTAGCTGGATTTATGTTGAGGTCCTTGATCCACTTGGACTTAAGTTTTGTGCACGGTGATAGATATGGATCTATTTGCAGCCTTCTACATGTTGATATCCAGTTTTGCCAGCACCATTTGTTGAAGATGCTTTCTTTTTTCCATTGTGCACTTTTGGCTTCTTTGTCAAAAATTTTTTGTTCATAGGTGTGCGGATTAATATCAGGGTCTTCAATTCGATTCCATTGGTCCACATGTCGGTTTTTATGCCAGTACCAAGCTGTTTTTATTACTGTAGCTCTATAGTACAGCTTGAAGTCAGGGATCGTGATGCCTCCAGAGGTTGTTTTATTGTACAGGATTCTTTTGGCTATCCTGGGTTTTTTGTTTTTCCATATGAAGTTGAGTATTATTCTTTCCAGGTCTGTGAAGAATTGTGTTGGTATTTTGATGGGGATTGCATTGAATCTGTAGATTGCTTTTGGTAAGATTGCCATTTTTACTATGTTAGTTCTGCCTATCCATGAGCATGGGAGATCTTTCCATTTTCTGACATCTTCTTCAATTTCTTTTTTCAGGGACTTAAAGTTCTTGTCATATAGGTCCTTCACTTGCTTGGTTAGTATTACCCCAAGGTATTTTATGTCATTTGTGGCTATAGTAAAGGGTGATGTATCTCTGATTTCCTTCTCCGCTTTTTTGTCCATTGTATATAGGAGGGCTACTGATTTTTTGGAGTTGATCTTGTATCCTGCTATGTTGCTGAAGGTGTTTATAAGCTGTATCAGTTCCTTGGTGGAATCTTTGGGGTTGCTCAAGTATACTATCATGTCATCTGCAAATAGGGAAAGCTTGACTTCTTCCTTTCCAATTTGTATCCCCTTAATCTCCTTATGTTGTCTTATTGCTCTGGCTAGAACTTCAAGTACTATATTGAATAAGTATGGGGAGAGCGGACAGCCTTGCCTCGTTCCTGATTTTAGTGGAATTGCTTTGAGTTTCTCTCCATTTAATTTGATGTTGGCTGTTGGCTTGCTGTAAATTGCCTTTATTATGTTTAGGTATGTTCCCTGTATTCCTGATCGCTCCAAGACCTTTATCATGAAGGGGTGTTGGATTTTGTCAAATGCCTTTTCAGCCTCTAGTGAGATGATCATGTGGTTTTTTTCTTTGAGTTTGTTTATATGGTGTATCACATTGACAGACTTTCGTATGTTGAACCATCCTTGCATCCCTGGAATGAATCCTACTTGATCATGGTGGATAATTGTTTTGATGTGGTCTTGGAGTCTGTTTGCCAGTATTTTATTGAGTATTTTTGCATCAATGTTCATGAGGGAGATCGGTCTGTAGTTCTCTTTCTTTGTTGTATCCTTGTTTGGTTTGGGAATCAGGGTAATTGTAGCCTCATAGAAGGAGTTTGGTAATGTTCCTTCTGTTTCTATTGTATGGAACAATTTAGAGAGTATTGGTATTAACTCTTCTTTGAAGATCTGGTAGAATTCTGCACTGAAACCATCTGGTCCTGGGCTTTTTTTGGTTGGGAGACTTTTAATGACTGTTTCTATTTCGTTAGGGGTTATTGGACTATTTAAATAGTTTATCTGGTCTTGATTTAATTTAGGTATGTGGTACCTATCCAGAAAATTATCCATTTCTTTTAGGTTTTCCAGTTTTGTGGAATAGAGGTTTTTGAAGTATGACCTGATGATTCTCTGGATTTCCTCAATGTCTGTTGTTATGTCCCCCTTTTCATTTCTGATTTTGTTGATTTGGATGCTCTCTCTCTGTCTTTTGGTTAGTTTGGATAAGGGCTTGTCTATCTTGTTGATTTTCTCAAAGAACCAACTCTTTGTTTCATTAATTTTTTGTATTGTTCTCTTTGTTTCTATTTTATTGATTTCAGCTCTCACTTTGATAATTTCCTGGCATCTATTTTTCCTGGGAGACTTTGCTTCTTCCTGTTCTAGAACTTTCAGGTGTGCTGTTAAGTCACTAGTGTGAGATTTCTCCAGCTTATTTATGTGGGCGTTTAGTGCTATGAATTTCCCTCTTAGTACTGCTTTCATAGTGTCCCATAGGTTTGGATATGTGGTATCTTCATTTTCGTTGATCTCTAGGAAGTCTTTAATTTCTTTCTTTATTTCTTCCTTAACCCATTGGTGATTCAGGTGGGTATTGTTCAGTTTCCATGAGATTGTAGGTTTTCTGTAGTTTTTGTTGTTGTTGAAATCCAACTTTAGACCATGGTGGTCTGATAGAACACAGGAGGTTATTCTAATTGTTTTGTATCTGTTTAGATTTGCTTTGTGACCAAGTATGTGGTCAATTTTAGAGAAGGTTCCATGGGGTGCTGAGAAGAAGGTATATTCTTTTTTTGTTAGGATGGAATGTTCTGTAGATGTCGATTAAGTCCATTTGAGTCATGACATCAATTAAGTCCTTTATTTCTCTGTTAAGTTTCGATTTGGGGGATCTGTCCAGTGGTGAAAGTGGGGTGTTGAGGTCTCCCACTATTAATGTGTGGGGTTTTATATGTGATTTAAGCTTTAATAATGTTTCTTTTACATATGTGGGTGCCCTTGTGTTTGGGGCATAAATGTTCAGAATTGAGACTTCATCTTGGTGGATCTTTCCTGTGATGAGTATGTAATGCCCTTCTTGATCTCTTTTGATTGATTTTAGTTTGAAGTCTATTTTGCTGGATATCAGGATGGCTACACCCGCTTGTTTCTTAAGACCGTTTGATTGGAAAGTCTTTTCCCAGCCTTTTATTTTTAGGTAGTGTCTATCTTTGAATTTGAGATGTGTTTCTTGTATGCAGCAGAAAGATGGGTCCTGCTTTCGTATCCATTCTGTAAGCCTATGTCTTTTTATAGGTGAATTAAGTCCATTGATATTGAGGGATATTAATGTCCAGTGATTGTTCATTCCTGTTATTTTTTGGTGGTGATGTGTGTGTACTTTTCTTCGTTGGGGTCTACTGCTGTGGCTTTATCTATTGCCTGTGTTTTCGAGGTTGTATCTGACTTCCTTAGGTTGGAATTTTCCTTCTAGTGCTTTCTGTAGGGCTGGGTTTGTGGATAAATATTGTTTAAATCTGGCTTTGTCATGGAATGTCTTGTTCACTCCATCTATGACGATTGAAAGTTTTGCTGGGTATATTAGTCTAGGCTGACATCCATGGTCTCTTAATGTCTGCATTACATCTGTCCAGGACCTTCTGGCTTTCAAAGTCTCCATTGAGAAATCGGGTGTTATTCTGATAGGTTTGCCTTTATATGTCACTTGGCCTTTTTCCTTTGCTGCTCTTAATATTCTTTCTTTATTCTGTACGTTTAATTGTTTAATTATTATGTGGCGAGGGGACTTTTTTTGGGGGTCTAGTCTGTTTGGTGTTCTATAGGCTTCCTGTATCTTCATAGGCATTTCCTTCTTTAAGTTGGGAAAGTTTTCTTCTATGATCTTGTTGAATATATTTTCTGTGCCCTTGAGTTGGTATTCTTCTCCTTCTTCTACCCCTATTATTCGTAGGTTTTGTCTTTTCATGGTGTCCCAAATTTCTTGGACATTTTGGTTCATGACTTTGTTGACTTTAGTGTTTTCTTTGACTGATGAATCTATTTCTTCTATTGTATCTTCAACGCTAGAGATCCTCTCTTCCATCTCTTGCATTCTGTTGATTATACTTGCATCTGAAGTTCCCAATCGTTTTCTCAGATTTTCTATTTCCAGCATTCCCTCTGTTTGTGTCTTCTTCATTTTTTCTATTTCCTTTTTCAGGTCTTGGACTGTTTCCTTCATTTGTTTCATTGATTTTTCTTGATTTTCTTTCAGTATTTTATTGTTCTCTTCCAGGACTTTATTGATTTCTTCTAATTTGTTTGCCCTTTCCTCTAGTTGTTTACAGCGTTCTTCACATTTTTTTGTCTTTTCCTCTACACGAGCCTCTAGCTTCTTCATGATGACATTCATAAGGCTATTTTCTTCTGCTTCTTCCAATTTCTGATGTTCAGGTCTAGGTGTTGGAGGAGGGCTAGGGCCTGGTGATGGTGTATTACTATTCATTTTGTTGTATGTGTTTCTGCCTTGACGTCTGCCCATCTCCTTGTGGTTCGTTCCTGGCCTTATCCGCACAC